>NC_052946.1:3786132-4086132 GCF_013358895.1 Oreochromis aureus | reverse complement strand
CCGACCTGCATGTGTCGCATGTGTCTTATAGCAGGCCTTAATGTAGTTTATATTATGTTATATATTATGAAACACGCCATTTTAGTTTCCCTTCCCACTTTGTTTAAGCCAACTTTGTTCTGGTTGGCTGCTTCTTGCAAACAGAATGTTTGAGTAGCTGGTGGGCGGGGCCCGAACTGGCAACATTAGAGATGTTTTTGGTTGCTTAAATATATATTAAGATACAAATAGAGAAACTGAATATATATGTGTAGTCAATAGTTTTGTGTTAACAGTGGATCGATTTGCTTGTGTGTATTCATCGTCATAGTAACAAATTCATAAAAGGCCCAACACGGCCTGTAATTAAATACATGGACTGCATAGTCACTTTAAAGTACTTTTTGTAAAACTGGCCAGTAGACTCATAAAAATCTAATGCCTGAGAACAACTTGAAAATACAAAACAACATTAGTTTGTATTTTTATACTGAACTGGTTTAACTAAACCTAACCAAAGATACAGAACTGTAAAGTGAAGACAGAATAAAACAAAAGAGGACAAGTAAACAATCTTTAATAAAGGACAGTATTTAAGGATTTAAGGACTTATCCGATCACAGCATCCGATACTGTTTAAACAATATAAAACCATGAATTCAAATCACATGTATCAGTCTGGTCAGTTGCACCCTGTTATTTAGTGGGAAGTGAATTCAGATGTTTGTGCTGTCAGCATTCACAATACAAAAAAGGTTGTTGATATCTGATATCTGATATCTGGATGTTAAAAAATACTACACGTTACTCTGATTTTGTTCTCACCTGTCCACATTTAGTTTGTTTTTACCCACAATTGCAAAATTCCTTGCATCTATTTTTTACCCATGTTTTTTGTGGTTAGCCCAGTTGCAGAGCACTGGCAGAACTAGTAAATACTTGCATGTACAGTGTGAACACATAAGCTGGCCATAAACATTTTTAAGGCAATATATATATGTCTAAATAAATACTAATGTTAAAAAGTATAAATTATTTATTGTTAGGTCAAATGTTTGATTTGGTCCAAATGATGACTGGTCCGTAGTCTACCACTGTCATATCAGCTTTGTTAGGGAGTGTGGGAATACTGAAGGTTGTGTTAACATCATGTTGGACTGCTCCTTTAAAATGTAGTAAGCATCCAATCATCTCCATCATCTGGTGCCGTAGCTATGGTAACGACATTTTCTTGCTGTTAGTATAGGTACGGTAGTGTGAAGCCACCTGCGATGCATTTTGTCACCAACCCTGAAATTAATTATTCGAAATGCAGAAATAAATATAAATAAATAAATGTATAAAAGTGATGCATCCCAAATGAAAATTAATAGAAATTAAGGATGCATGTGTTAAGTCATACTTTTGGCATTGTTAGTCTTCCATAATTATGTAGGAATTTGAAGGGTCGGTGTGCAGCCACAGGAAAAGAGCTATGATCTAATGTGTTGCTTGTTGTCTGAGTCTTTAACGATGGTAGAAAATTTCACCATTAGATATTTCTACTTGTTTTCCACTGCATTGTTTGAGAACAAACTCACCACATCCTATCTTTGCCAGTTTACTCTGGTTCAAGCTAAGGAGAGCTACTGCCAAAAATAACTCCTATGTCCTCACTATTTTCTGTCTGAAACAGATCAATACAGTCAACAATCTGTCTCTTAATATGCAGTTAGTCTCA
This sequence comes from Oreochromis aureus, assembly GCF_013358895.1. Lineage (NCBI taxonomy): Eukaryota > Metazoa > Chordata > Actinopteri > Cichliformes > Cichlidae > Oreochromis > Oreochromis aureus. Next base: position 4,084,433 of record NC_052946.1, on the reverse strand, counting down.
CCAAACCAGTAACAATATATGGAGCAAACCTATGGAGTCCAAAAGGGATAAACGAGCATTGCTTTACAAGCACGTGCATGTGAACTCATGTACTTCTGCACAATAATACATGCTGTCTGACGGGGGCTGTTGTTGGAGGAGGGAAATTCACTCCAACCTCTCACAACTCATCCATTTGTTCTATGCTTGAGAGAGTGAGAGCAGCACACGTGCAGCCAAGCAGCCACATCAACATTAGCTTTGCTGCACCCTTGTGTATGTGGGTGTATGAAATACGATGTGTGGGAGGAAGTAGGTGGGGGGCAGTGAGCATATAAGTGAACCAGGAGTCAGGTACTGCCTCAAACTGTTGACGGTAAAGTCAGTCATTCAGCCGCTGAAGGTAAGCTTGCCTTTGTCACTGCACTTCCTCTGTCCTAGCCCGTTGCTTTCACTTTGTTTTTTTCTGTCCAACTGTGTTAGCCTCGTATCCTTCCATCTGTGCTTAGGGCCTCACCGCTCATTCACTCCCGCTGATCTCTTTCTGTATAATCTATGTTTTCAACTTGTCCTCCGGAAGTCTTTGTTTGACAGTCACACACACCCACCCAGCCAGCCAGCCCTTCTCCTTCCCTCACTCCCCTCCTCTCTGCCTCACCACTTTCAGAGTGCATCTTCTCTCTCATTTGCATTTCTTCCGCTTCCTCGTGACAAGAAACAGTTCATGTCAAAGAGCCGTGAGAGAAGATCAGATTGGAGAGGTGCTAGATGGCAGAGCAACACGAAATGAGCAGGTACACAGAGGATGCACCGGTTCACTGTGAACGGCTGTTTAGACTGGATAATTATCACTGATTGGAGTGTAAAGCGAGACGGTAAGTGACTTCTGCTTTATTGTCTTCTGCAGTTTTTTCTTCTCTCAGTTGTTGCGCCTGAGTTTTGGCCTAGTTAAACACACTAAGTTCTGGTTTCTGGCAGTGCTGTTCTTACCTAAACACTATGATGGCTGGCAACACTGTCAGATATTTCCTCTTTTCAAACTTTCATTTTATAAAGTCACATCCATAACTGGAAATGACATTTTCACTTTCCACAGAAACATTTAATAGGTCTTCTTTATGTCCCCATGTCGAGAGATTTTTGTGATGTTTTGTTCTTAGTGCAAGCACAGTGCAACTTCTTCTTAAACCTAACTCACACATCTTTAACCTCTTAACAACCATCTGGTCAGTAACAACCCATCCAGAGTTAGGGCTGGAATTTATTTATTTATTTTGACACATCATAATAAATACAGAAATATCCAAAAATTACAAGTTGTTACTTTTCAAGTTTTAAGTCGGCTGTTGCAAGCTTTTCCACTTGGTGTTCCAGATATGAGAAAGGTGTATGTTCACTAAACCCTAACCTTTATCTCTCACTTAGACTAAGCGTGCTTATAGAATGAAAGCTCCCTTCATTTTTCTTCCTACATGAAGTTGCAGCATGTGCACCATATGACATATTTACATAACGGCAAGGAAGTGAAAGCACATTACAGCAGGAGGGTCGAGCTCCATGAATAATGTTGTAAAAGTAAGACACACTCACAAGGTGCTCTTCGCTCACTCAGCCGAATGTGAACAGAGACCAACTTTCCTCAGTTCACAGCACCAGAAAAAGTCTCTGACGTGGGCGTGCTCATGCTGTACAACCAACAAAAGAGCGTGTCGAGTGCCAACTGTACTTCTGTGGGTGAATTATGCAAAATCACCATCACAGCAACAGGAAATGAAATTTTCTCACTCTAATGCACAGCTCCCCTTTGATTTGATTTGATCTGATTATTGCACCAATATGACAGTCAGTCAGGACCGAACGCTGCCACATGATACTCTGAACATCAAGGGTATGCCTTATAATTGATGCAGACTGGTGACAGAGGTAACAGCTAATGCCAGCAGACATACTTGATTTGGCGAGATAAAAGCCCGCCCCAACACACACACACACACCACTGTGATACTGCATGCACGTATGTGCACATTTCTCTCCATGGTTTCGACTCACATTTCCACACGCAGAGCACATCTTAACCTGCCACTGAAATGAAAAAGGAGAGCTTGAAATGCCTTTGCTTCCCACTGTGGATATTATTGCTCATTACCACAATGATATTACTCAGAACCAAGTGTGTTTTCATTTTTTTTTATATTGCAAAACACATCTCCCTGGATTTTTATCAGGCAAAATCCAGACTGGATTAATTGCTTTATAAGCCATCTGTCCTGGAGAATATTGCATATCTGTCATCAGTACTGTGCTCATTTCTTGGGGCTGGTCACCAGTTAAAGAACAAAACATACTCCAGGAGTAATCACATTTTCCTGTTTAAGTGAGATGTAGCAAAATTCCTGCCCCCTTTTAATTTAACACAAAGTGGAGGTCTAATGCAAACTGTTCTTATCTTACAGGTAATTAGAGACCTGCCACTGGTACATCACGACAGCAGCAGCGTTACCATGGAGACTGGCAAGCCAGGATTGGCGAGTGCTCCGGTGCACATCAGCTCCGTCACAGCGCAGGCAGAGAAAAGGATGGATGTCCAGGCTCCCCTGACGGCTGTTTACATCCACACAGTGCCTGCTCTGGCCACGCAGCCTTACCCTCAGCCGCCTGCAGCTGCTCCAGAAGCAGCCACACTCCATCTGGGCATGCCACCGCTCTACACCAAGGAGACATTTCCCATCCTCACGCTCCATATTGCTGGTGGGTTGCAGTCTCAGCCGGGATTGAGCCTGGCAGCTGCTGCTCCCGCAGCCAGACCCAAGTCTGCAGGAAAGCACGTGTGTCCTCACTGCGGACGGGACTGCATGAAGCCCAGCGTGCTGGAGAAGCATCTGCGCTGCCACACGGGGGAGCGGCCCTACCCCTGCACCACTTGTGGAGTTTCATTTAAGACTCAGAGCAACCTCTACAAACACAGACGTACCCAGGCACATGCACGCCTTTCACTGGAGTCAGAGCAGAGCAGCTTAGACAGCATGTCTGGCTCAAGAGAGACTTGCACTTCCAGTTTGTCTCTCGAGGAATGCGGTGAAGAGCCAGGCAGCACAGAGAAGGACTCTTCACTATCTGCTGCTGAAAGCACTGGTCCAGCCAGTGCTCCAAAGGTCTGCTCTGTGAAGACACAACGCTGTGTCCAGGAAGACAACGAGCTGAGCCTCACAGTTCAAAACTCAAAACCAAATGGAAGCGAAATGGTAATAAAGGAAAGTGAAAAGCTTCCACCGAGTGTTAGTAGACACCTTCCCCTTCAGAGACAAGAGGCCACACTGTTTTCCAAACAGTGGGAAAGCTCAGTGTCAAGAGGGAAATCGCAGAGTCACGAGAGCACAGACTCTGGCTTCAGCGAGACTAGTGACCACTATCCAAGCCCTGGCAGTGTTTTGCTCGATCACAGTATGGATTCAGTCGCAGAATCCACCAAAGAGCATCTTGAAGAACCCGCCACCAGGCGCACACCTACAGAATCAGATCACGGCAGACAGGAGTCCAAAGACTCTGCCAGAGAGCAGGAGCAGAAGGCCCTAGAGGAGCGCATATCTAAGCTGATATCTGACAATACAGCTGTTGTGGAGGACAAACAGCTGGAGAATGTGAGGCCACGGAAGACCGTTTTATCAAAGCAGGGAAGCATCGACCTTCCCATGCCGTACACGTACAAGGATTCGTTTCACTTTGACATGAAATTAGGTCAGACTCAGAATGTTTTGTCACAAAGAAACAAGAAGCCAGGGATTTACAGTTCTGTGCCCACTCAGCGCTCCTCCACCATGGACCATGCCCCCTTGACTCGCAGCAATTCCCTCCCCTTCAGTGTCACCCTCCTGCAGCCCGAGAGAAGCAGCCCGACCTCCTCCAATCAGAGGGATTATGTAACGCTAGTCCGAAGGGGAAGCTCTGGCCAGATCAACCCAACAGGTTTCGCGATCAAGCCTGCGAACCAGCAATCATCCACCCACCGCCCACTGGTCCGGCAGACAGCCGTAGACTGCAACCACGCAACAGACGGTCTCATCAGGAATTCATCTGTGGAGGAGGCGTGGAGCAGCAGCCTCAGTTGTGACGGGGATGGCGGTGACATTTGTGGAGAATCGAGCAACAGAAAGTTCCGGAGGAAGAAAGCGCAGAAGTTCGCCTACAACAAGTGGTACATGTACGGGGGTGGAACATTTAAAAAGCTATACAATGCTGAGAAAAGTGGCAATAACAGTGTTATCAAAGGCAGGAAATGTTCAGCAAACCCTGAGCATGAGCTTGTTCAGGGTCTGCAGAAAAGGGCACCGCTGGCAGTAACGACAACATGTTTGACAAGCAACGGTACCACAGTTGGCCCTCCTGCCAATCTCTCCTTTGTCCCTGCTGTGGATTTTAATCTACAAACTAGCTCGCTTAATTCATCATGCCTCGCTCTCAAAGCTCCACTCCGGAGGAATCTGTCTTTGTCAGTACTGCCGTTACCTTCTATCGGCTCGCTGGTTAGTCACAAAACAGACTGTGTGAACAGATCAGAAGCTGGGAGACTGATGAATGAAGACAAAAAACATAGTGTTTCCACATCGCAGCTGTGCGGAGCCCATATTCCTTCAGACAGGAAAAAGCTGAGAACTGATGACAAAATAATTTGCCCTCTGCAGATGGAGACTGACCCAAACACAATGCTTGCTCATCCCACACCCTCTGTCACTCAGCAGGAAGCGAACCTCACTTACATCAATCTTAACAACAATCCACAACATACTCCGCTCAAAGGGCCTCTATTCAAGTCGGGCATAATCAATGCAAACACAACCTCTGTTAGCACCTCAGCAACTGCTTCCAGTCCCCCTGCTGCAAAGAACAGCTTCCTGCCCAAGTACCAACTCAAGTTACCCAATGTTGCTGAACCTGATTTAACTTTTTCACCGCAAGTTGTGGATAAACCACCAGGAACTGAAGCCCACACTTTCACCTCTGTTCTGTCATCTCCTCACATTGAGCGCAGCTTGACCTCGGTCACAACGAGTGTAAAGAACTGCAAAGACCCCACAGCTTCACAGCTGGGGCTAACTTGTGATCTTAAGAAGACGAATGCTTTCAGCTCCGCGCAGGACCAGCTTGTCTCAACAGTTTGTCATGCTGCAACATCACGACTCAGTCAGAATTTGCCGTGTAGCGTAGCTGTAGTGCACAAACAATTTGCAGCAACCACAATAACCACAAGCTGCCTGCAAGATTATCAGGCAGGATTATGCAGCACTTTGATCCAGCCTTCGAAATGTACGACATCTGCACAGCAACCCAGACCTGTTGCACCTGCTGTTGCTACACTTACCGTAACCACAGCGAGCAGTCAGACATCTGCCGCTGCCGTTAAAGCTGCGTCATATGATCAGTCTAACCCTCCACTCTCTCATATACAACTCTCAGCACAATCAAACGTGCTGAATCCTGTTAGCGTACCACACGTTAGCACAAACACCCCAGTGGTGCCTTGTCACATTGTACCTTTTGACCAGGTACAACCAGCTGCTCAGAACGTGTTCCATGTGCACACAGCAGACCTCCAGATCTGCCTCCAGATCATATCTGATGAGCAGTTAGCCCTCATCGAACCCCAGATAGAGCGTCTATCGGGTACCAGTGTCTCCCAGAGACAGGACACTGAGGGTGGGACCTTAGAAGGTGTCCAGAGCAAAACTCGGGGCTTGTTTGCTGCTGAAAGCAACAGTGAGGCAAAAGAGAGTACACAACCCAGACAACAAAAGGGCAAAAATGAGTCTTTCCCTACACTTACCACTGAGAGAATAATGACTTCTGTGCCTTTGCAATTTGGGAAAACAGAGCCAAGTTCCCACCTGGCTCAGCAAAGCAGTTCCACTCAGGCTGCAGCATCAGCTGAATCTCTCCCTCCGCCACTACACCCACACAAAAACAGTCATGTAAACATGGTCACAGAGACTCAGAGCACTGCGGGTAATGTAATGTCAACTCCTGCTCCGCTCGGAGGTGTAAAGTCAGGAGGAAGACAAACTTCAGTGGAGGAACAGACTCTCTCTCTGAACCGCTGTGCTGAGGAGCAGGTTTTGCTGGATCGGAGGGTCAGCCAAGGTGCAACCGTCTTGCAAGCTCTCTCTGGCCAACACAAGCTCAGCAGGAGCTCTCCCTCTTCCAGCACAGAAAATCAGAATAACTTGAAAAGTGAACTGCTGTGCAAAGAAGGCCAACATAAGCTTAATAATCAGGGCGACTCATGTAATGTCAGCATAATGAAAACTAAGGGCGAAGCCTCTGAATACAAAGGCAGCAGGTTAGAAAGTGGAGAGCACTGGAGCCACTCTCCCTCTCCTGCATGCTCTGATAAAGTCTCTGGGTCGGTCTCTTCACTTTCTATCAATAAAAGCAAAGCTGTGGGACAGCCAAACCCAGAAGCATCCATCTACTGCAGTAATCAAGTGGAGCCCACAATATCTGAGACTTTCAATCCATCCAAAGATACAAACATGGGATGTGACAGAGTCGGATCTGTAGGTGATTCCAAAATTTTATTGGACATCACCCCTCATGGTTCACAGGATGTAATCAGCTCACGCCACTCAGAAAAAAGACCAGCTCACTTTGCTTCAGCGTCCTCGAACATCCAGGTGGAAAGATGCAAAGACACCACATCTGTGTGTGCAAGTATTCAGAGCCAGACAGCAGGTACAATTCATCATTTAAATGTATTACCTAACATATATGTTATTATTGCTTCCTACAGTGCAGTTTAAGAATATGACATCATTTTTGGCTCTGCACTGCAGTACAGTGGATTTAAATACAACATGGAATGAGAAAGGAGTGCCCTGCTGTCCCCAAACTGCACCTGTCCCCATCTTTTTAAAATCAACTTAAAGTAATGTGCTGACACTGACATGTCAGTCAATGTTAGGTTAGCTGACAGACGTGCACTCAGTAAATGATAAACAGTAAATGATAAACATCTAGCATTAAGATATAGTATAACTAGTATGTTTTATTTGACAGTCATATTTAATGAAGATTCTGTTAAAATATTCCACTTCATTCTGTTATGTATAGGTCTACATAGTCTTAAACTGACAAATTGTTTTAAAACAAGGTGAACTGATACGGTGAAATGCAAATACTAAACATTACGCATGCTTTATTGGAGTTGTTGCATGTTTTCTCTTTCAACACTAGGTGGCACTAAAGATTCACAGATTTGCAATATGGAGCTCTCATCTGTGCTCGCACAATTACCCAGACCTACAACTTACTGGGAATGAAATGTTTAGGCAAGCAGGGATTTGAATTGTAGGGAAAACAATCCAGTGGAGTTTCATCTGTAAATGTTTCTGTGGCAGAACACAAAAACTTCAGTTTTTGATCATCTTTGTCCTTTTTCGCTGTGACATGTGAGCTGTTCTCCGGCTTTCATGCAGAACTCTAGTGTGTCCCACAGTGTTTGAAAGTGTCATTTGATCCCCATCGCAGCATGGATCACATACTTTCCTGCTTTTTAAATGAAAGGACTGAGGGATTTCAGACAGCTACAGGGTTAAAGGTCACCCCAGAGAGCAGAGGATAAACAAAATGCCTGCCACTCACTGACCTCCAGCTACTGCCTCCTGGGTAAAAGGGTTTGTACCTGTCCTGTGTCGCTGACACAGAGGTTCAGACACATGGTAGCTGTCTGCATCTGTTTACCGCTAATATGATTTTCCTGTAGTTTGTTATCATCTCTACCAGGCTAGTGGCACTGATAGAAAAGTAGCTGTGGACCACAGAGCTTGCCAGATTGAAGACATTTTCATTTCAATTGTAGTTATATCCTCAAATTCATATAACAGCTGTGCACATTTATCTGTGTGTGGCACAAGAATGAGCACGCCCACTGGAAAAATATCTTTTTATCGCCCAGTGAATTCTTGTTTTATTGCTTTTACTTAGCTGGAATAAACAGCTTTGGTTTCCACATTCACGCTTCTTCTCACATCGTAAAATCTCAGGTGCCCTTATGAACCAGCTTTCACTTGCTGTAACCCTTCTTCCCCTTCATGTTGAACAGTGACCTCTTTATGTCCAGCTGGTTTTATATAACTTGTTTTTAATAGAAAATCAGTTAATGTGGCTGATTAGCATGCAGCCAGAACAGTATCTGCAAATTAGGTCCCTTCTGACCCGTCGAAGAAGAATGTTTGAGAATGTTTTGTTGTGCATTTTTTGTGTAGTATAAGTAAAAGGGAAAAATCGTTCCAAGCAGTATTCCATTCAAAGTTTATCCTGATGTAATTCAGGCTGTAGCAGACTCATGTTGTTATCCTCCAAAATTCTATAAAATCCCACTGTTGTTTACTGCCTCACCACTGCAGATACATATTTTGTCTGAAGCCCCATGTGTGCTCCAGATAAACTTAAATACCTACCAGAAGAAAGATCAGAGTAAAAGCTTCTTTCAACAACCAGCATGAATAATATGAAGAATTACAGTGAACGAAATCCGCTTCAGTGTTCATGTGTGGCTGACTACTGCTTGAAAAAAATACAAATGTTTGAAAATGACTGATATGCAGTAAAACTGTGGATTCAGCACCCTAAAGAAAGCAACTGCTTTTTCATTTGTTTTTCTTCCTGGAGGGCTTATGGAGGGATCCTCCCTGGCGAGGTGTGCAGCCCAGAAGGAGCTGCAGATGCAGGAACATGCAAGGACTCCTGGGCAGCCAGACAGCACAGACTGGAAGCAGAAGCAGAGCCAAGGGGCTGAAGAGAAAAACCACCAATGCCTGGGAGAGCGAGGTGACGGTGGGGTGACGGGAGAGGAAGAGAACAGAGGAATCAAAGCAGACAAAGCGCCAGGACTGTGGGGGAAGGCCGAGTCAGACTGCAGATCCACAGTTTTATCAAAGGCAGAGGTGAGAGAGAGTGCATCTAATCAGGATCCGTGTTTACTATACAGTTCTTTTTTTCATGTGGTCAACACACATGCTGATTTACAAGAACAATTACAACACAACAAAAGCAAAGCCTCAGAGCCGCTTAACCTCCAACATCCAAGTTCTATATAAAATTTACAGTTTTCCGAAAATGAAACGCTAATAGCAAAATGCATGAGAGGTTATTGAAATGTACCATACTCTTGCTTCTAAAAAATGTAACCCTAAGCAAAACCTGATGACCTGCATTTTGGGAATTGAATGTTTAGGAGTTAACATATAAAAGACTTGTGTCTGCAAAGGAAATAAAAACTCTATCAAACTCAAACTCAGGATAATTCGAATGTTTAGACTGCTAAAGTTGAGTCAGTTTTATTGGATTAGTTCAAAGAGCTTTATAGACCCACATATTATCAATTCAAGCTCTTAGGAAAAAAGCCAAGCTGGAAAATAGACAAATGAAAAACATCCAAACATAAAAGTATAAAACCACGTAACACAAGACAGAGAGAGAAAGAGTTAAAGTTACAGTTAGAGATCGTAAACAGCACAACTATATCACTAACCTTTCTCTCCAGCCTTCACCAGCATGCACAGTGAGTTAGGAAACTACGATGACAAGGATCAAATCAGAATTTAACAGTCCTGGAGTTGACCCCACTGTATGCTCTCTAATTTGCGCTTTACTGCATGGTTATTAAGCTCTTAACATCTCTCATTTCAAATGTAGGGTCAGGATTAGGATTTAGTTTTAGAGTCCCTCAGTCTGTTTGGAACACCCAGATGAAAAATCTGGAATTGCAGAAATTCCAAAACAAATCATCAGACTTCATTTAAATGTAGAATCTTATTCTTCAAACATGTCCTGTTTAACACGTGGCTAAAACAAAAGCCTAATGCTAGATCAGTTGAGATAAGAGGTTAACTAAACGTATCACCAGGAGCTCATCTCTCTGGCTTTAGCTACACTGGTTTTAGTCCCTTTAGACAGAATAATGAAAACACCATGACTTGGATTATTAGTGTCATTACATTAGTCTATGCAAAACTCCTATAGGGTAGGTACAATATTGATCAATCATAGCATTGATAATGATATAATCAGTTTATCATACCTGTTCTATAGCCACCTCAGCCACTGTAAGAATAAGAATAATAACTTTATTTATCCCGAGGGAAATTCTTTTGTCATGTACATGCTCAAAGCAGCAGGAGAGACAGAGGAACAGATGAATAAGATATACAATATATACAATAAGAATAGTAGTATACAGTAATATACAGTAGGATAGTGCAAGACATAGTATCAAATAACTCTAAATATATATATATAACTATACCCTGGAGAATAAATAACTTAACTGTAGAGTTGGTTCTAAATCCATCAGCTGCTCAGGCTGCACTTCTACGGTAGCCTTGTTACTTCCTCAGACTAGATCAGCTATTGAAATTTAGGGGCAGTGGTTAAAGGCTCATGGAGCTGGCTTCTCTAATATTTCAAGATGGTAACGGGATTACTTTTTTGAGAAGTAATCAATATTTAGTAACTAATTACTTTTTTCAAGTAACTTAACTAACACTGCTCCTACTTGTATGACCTCATTATTTAATGTTTAATACGACAGTTCACCATTGTTATATATATATATGTGTAATGTGCAAAGGCAAACTGCCTTTCCCACACTGACTCAGACACATGGACAAGCAAGGCTTGTTCTTGCTCTGTACCAAACATTATTTTGGATACTTATTTATTTACTTATTATTGCTGTATTCTTATTTTACCAAAGAATGTGAGGTAGGTGCTTCTTCCTCTGCTGTTTGAATATAAACCCTCTCAAAACAAAGTCACCACCCAAATCTACACACTGAAAACACACTCACACTGTGCATGATCCTTTCCAATCCAGCAGTCTTTTGCAATACTTTGTACCATTTTAATTTATTCTGTACTCTACTAAAGTTTGCCACAAATCCCCGGTGCAATAAAGCCGTCCTTATTTGGGGATCATATAAAAGCAGGTTTGAGGCACACTGGGTTGTTACATCACATGATTGTTTTTCATTTTTTAACACATTTACCAACAAAAGCACAACAGCCAAGCCAGAATTTGTGTTCTTTCATTCTTATGAAATATTTGCAGCACCATAACTATAAAACCTCCCAAGATGTGTCACAACACAGAAGAAAGTGGTGCAAGAAAAAAAAGATTTATAAATATACTGAACAAAAAAGTGTATACTATCAAGCCACACACAGGGGCAAATAATTTGTGAGAATTTATGGGGCATTTGCACTTGAAGCAACAGCAATAAATTCAATTCCGCAGTATGTTAATACTAGAATTACGCAGCTGACAGCAATTACAAGTGTTTTTTATGGCAGTAATACTTCTTCTGGATTTTGAACTACAAGTCTTATTATAAAGAAGAGTGTTTGTCACAACAGTTCTCTATCAAATTCAATAGTATATAGAAGTGGGTCACATCAACCTTTATGCTAAATGTCAACAAGATCCACCATTTTCATTCAGTTAAGTTTCAGTTCAAATCTATTTGTACAGGGCCAAATCACAACGACAGTCATCTCACTTCACATTCATTGTCTATGTAAAAGGCAATCCAGGGTAGTCTTTAGCATTTAGGTTGTTCACTCCTCATTTGTATTAAGTTGGCTCCAGGCAATACAATTACAAATCACAGTGTGTTGGTATCAGTGAATGTTGAGTGCAATAATGTTGATACAGATGTTCCAGAAAGTGTTTCAGCTGCATGTCCAGCATGTGGTGCAAAGGGTGTTGGGGATAAATGAATTATCACTGTCGTCTTTTGGCTAGCTTATTATTCCAGCTAGATACCTGTTTACATACACCCTGTATGTATTGATGGCTTCTCAGCATCTCCCAAGTGAACCCATTGTGAAACCTAGCCCCACCCTATCATGTGACTTACTGAGGTCAAATGGCCCAGAATGTGAGTGGGTGCTAAGGCGCCTGGTGTTAAGATAGGGGGTCCATGACCCCCTTGGGGACACTCCCATAGGGCTCTTAGAACTGAAGAAGCTTCTCGGATGAGACGTGAAACGTCTTAAAGGAAACTTGAAGAAGTCCAGACACTTCTCATACCAAGCTCCTTAGACTATGATGACCTGGATGACAGAGAACCTTCACAGACATGTTTGCCATGATTTCTATTGGTCTGTGGAATACTCAGGTACAGCTTTCCTGTATCTTGGCTATTCTACCTTCTGACATTCAGTCTAGATCTTTCCTCTTTTTGTCCACACTTATCCAATCCAAATGACATGTCTATGTCCTTGCTGTAAATCTTGGTGAGGTGGATCAGTCAGTTGATGTGCTGCTTGTGCCTGGCATACAGCTTGATGTCCAGCATGTACGGGATGTGGCTGATGGTGAGTCCACTCCTGAATCTATATCTGTATCCACTGTTAGTGATGAACTGGTTCAGGGGGTTGATCCATATGCTGAACAGCAGTACAGACACTCCATCATGTGGGTATATTCTGCACTTGATGATGATTTGTGCAACTGTCTTGGAGTTGGCCTCTCTAGTGTTCCACAGTCCCACTGAGTTCCCAATGAATGTTATCAGTGCACTATTAGCCACGTCCAGTGTCAGGCACTCCAGCATCCATGTGTGGAGCATTGAGTTAAAGACTTTCTTCTAGTCAGTCCATGTGGTGCTCAGGTTGGTCTGCTAGTCTTAAAGTTCTGGTGTGCAGGTCTATCCACCAGTAGTTGGTACTTTGACTCTCTGGTGTTATTTCCAGTGCCCTTCTGAGCTATGCTTATGCACTCACCCATGTACGTACACACTTATGTTATGATGCCTGAGAGGAGCTTCCATGTTGTGCAGAGGAAGTTAATCTGCTCGTAGTTTGATGGTGTCTTGTGTTGATCCTGTGTGATCAGGATTGTTCTGGCCCATGTTACCCAGTCTGGATGAGTACTTGCTGTTATCAGCCCATTTATTCGTGCTGCCAGGTAAGTGCTGTTAGCGTGTTCAGCCAGAAGGTGTGGATCGTGTCAGATCCTAGCGCTGTCCAGCTCTTCACTGTATGTCTGCCTTTGTGATGTTAACTGGTTCTTGGCATTGCCATCTTGGTCTTTGCTTGTCCAGTTATGGCCATTTTGTACTTACTGATCCAGGACCTCTCACTCACAACACTCTACTGCACCTCAGTTGGGTGGAACGTTCTCTATATGCATTCTTTATTTTTATACCCAAGTATTCCTGGGATTACTGCGGCAGTACCACTACAAGCTCAGTGGTTTGAGTGATACTGGGAATGGGGGTGGTATATCCAGATATGATCAATATCCAAACACTGCTGGGTCATAAAAATTGAAACTAGAAATTGCTGTAAATACTTAATACACTGGCTGGATACTAGACTAGCCCATGTGGACAAGTGGATTTCCTGTAAGATAATTTTACAACAGTTGTGTGTGTACTTGACCATGGTAATTGTTTATGTACATGCTTCTCTGTCCAAATTTGAATAAACTTCGAAGGTTGAATAAATGTTATGAGCTACAGAATCAAAATTAATTGAAGCTATATTGCTGTATTTTATTAAATAATTAAAAAATCATGTGTATATATCTGCAGTCAAACTTTGACATGGTTTTAAATTTCTGAATGTGTTATAAGTTGTGGTCAGTTGACTGAAGTGGTTAAAATGAATAAATACATTTGGGTAGGCTGTGCTGAACAAAAGAACTCTTGGAACTGACCAGCACTTATGTTATAAATGGTAAATGGCCTGTGTTTGTATAGCGCTTTACTAGTCCCTAAGGACCCCAAAGCGCTTTACACATCCAGTCATCCACCCATTCACACACTGGTGATGGCAAGCTATGTTGTAGCCACAGCCACCCTGGGGCGCACTGACAGAGGCGAGGCTGCCGGACACTGGTGCCACCGGGCCCTCTGACCACCACCAGTAGGCAACGGGTGAAGTGTCTTGCCCAAGGACACAACGACCGAGACTGTCCGAGCCGGGGCTCGAACCGGCAATCTTCCGATTACAAGGCGAGCTCCCAACTCTTGAGCCACGATCGCCCCGTTGCTTTTGTAGTCTAACTGATGACTCAAACTGCTGTCTTTGAGGGGTCAGTATGCATGAGGTCTCAGTGCCCTAAGGCTACGTCCACACGTATACAGGTATTTTTGAAAACGGAGATTTTCCGTTTCCGTTTTTTAAAAAAAATCCCGTCCACACGTAAAGCCAAAAACGACGGACAGGAACATGCCAAAGCAGCAGGTGGCGATATATTCCTAACTGTGTAGAAACGTTGGCCAATCAGAAGTCTAGAATCCTGGGTGAGAAAGACTAAACAAAGATGCCGCATAGAAACAGAACTGAGTCCTATGTGTAGGACAGTAACTGTGTGTGTATATGTAAGCATTATGTAAGGTATTTTGTCTAAGTCCGCCATTGTAGAAGTTCATTTCACCGAAACAATAACCTGGCGCACAGTGTGACGTCAAAAAAGGCGCACACCTTTGACGCTGCGTTTTCTCCGTTTTCCTCGTCCACACGTAAATGCAAAAACTGAGTTTTCGAAAATATCCACCCTGGCAGGAGTTTTTAAAAATCTCATTTTTCAGTGACTGAAAAAGTCGTTTACATGTGGACGAAAGGTGCAAACGCACAGAAAAATCTGCGTTTTCAAAAATACCCGGGTACGTGTGGACGTAGCCTAAGACTTAAGGACATAACCTAAGACTAAGATGGTATAGTGGCAATAACTCCTCATATTTTTCTCTCATTAAAAGGAAGAAGATCAAAAGGTCAAGAATGATTCCTTTAAAAACCCTTGGCCACCTGAGGAACACCTTCAGCACGTTTCCCAGACGCACTCAGGAATGTCTGAATACCCTCAATTGAGCTCTCAGCAAGCTTTGAATACATCGACTAATCTCAATATACCTGCATGCAGCATTCAGACTACCCTTTTCACTTCTCCAAAACCCCCTCTGGAAATTAACCACTCGTATCACTCGCAACACAACTGGGAAAGCGGTGTCACTCATAACCAACCAACACAGATCTTACCTGAATTAAATTCAAGTCGACATATCGGTGCAGAAGCTCAGTTATCACAAACACAACATATTTTTTCAAGAACTGATCCCGCTATTCAACAAACTTTCTCAGTCCCAGACCAAAAGCAAACCAGCGTCAGTCTGACCATTCAACAAGGAAATAGCACTGCAGGTAACAGCAGCACAGCAATAAGCAGCTGTAAGAAGTTCAACTTAAAAGGTCACCAAAACTCTAATGTTGGGACATTACCCTCCACACACGTCGATCAAGTTTCTCAAGCCTGTAGAGTTGCTACTGGAGCTAGAGGAGACATCCAACCATCAAAGATGTATCATGACACTGGGTCTCCATGCAAGCCTTTTCTATACCCAGAACCTGACGAGAAGCACGACACTACAGATACGGCAGCCAGTGACTCTGGAAGAGCTGACATTACCAGCAAATATCATTCTTTTTACTTGGCTGGCCCGCTTCATGGCTACCAGTCTGCTGAGTGTCTCAACAGTGGAGTGAGGCCTGTGCAGACCTGCCAGGAGTACACAGAAGACACGAGCAGCAGTGACGATGAAGGAAAGCTTATCATTGAACTTTAACAGACAGTACAGCATACATACAGTCTATTATTTGAATTTTATTTGCTGTAGATATTTGTTCAGAGGTTAAGTTGCTCAGGAGGCAGAAGTAATGTCAGTGGCTGGGTTAACTCAGTGGTAGAGCTTTATTTAATTAAAAGTCACGATATTTCAATATGGGCCATACATTAAGGTAAAGTAATGCTACATTCATGTAATTTTGTACCACTCTCTTAATTTGACTGTCAGGAAGTTCAATCACAGTATCAGGCACATGGCGCAATAGAGCAGATTTGTGTTTAGCTTTGTTGTCACTTTATGAATACAGAGTAACAACTGAGATAGTCATCATGGATTAATGTGAAAACACTGACAGTCTAGAATAACTGGAGTTCTTCCTCCTCTTTCCCACTCTGCCAACAGCAGAAGACATGTAGGGACACGCTTGCAAGCCTACAATGCCATTAACAGGCCTTCAGGCTTGTTTGGAAATCTTACAATTGATATAAAAGTAGGGGAGTGTTCAAACAACAAACAAGACGAAGCTTCAAACTCTCTTCTTCACAGTAAGGCTTTCTTTTTGCACAGAGGGTGAACTCTGAGCTTCTGGCTTTTCCAGTACCAGCACTGGTTCATTACCAGCTCATAGTTCAGCTCAAACAAACTTGAGGTGCAGGTCATACTATAAGAGGTTATTCATTAGACTTGCATGCATGTAATTGGTCCTTAATGTGTTTTGTTGCCTCAGCTTCAAACCATCCATATATGAATCCCCAAAGTGTCCATTGCACTCATGTTCACTTATATGACAATTTTTTCCTCACCTCAGACAGGTGAGCTATTAGAAACACTTTTTACAGTTAAATCAGCTCTTTTGTAGCATCTGCCCTCAATTTGAGCTCCTGAGCTCTGTCATAGCTGCTGGAACACTTTTTCAAGCTCAATGAAAGTCTGACATGTTTAAAGTCCAAAAATATTTCCTTAGTATCCTTAGTAGTTGGAACTGCCAATACACAACCTTGCATTTTCTTAACCACTTATCTGGTTCCTGATGGTGGGAAACTGGAGTCTGGAGTTATGATAGGCCAAGAGGTAGGGTAAACCCTGGAAAGGTCATCAGGCTATCACAGAACTAACACATAGACACCAGCATTCACATCCACACCTACAGCTAATTCAGAATTACCAGTTAACCCAAGATGCACATCTTTGGCCTGTCAGAGGAAGCCAGAGTGCCAGTCAAAGCATGCAAACTCCACATAGAAAGGCACCAGCTGGCCAGTGGATTTAATCCAGGACCTTCTTGTTGTGAGGCAACATTGTTAACCACTGCACCACTGTGTGACAATTATGACAATTGTTACATCATTGTTGTGCACGTGATCATTTCAACATCTATACAGACAGACAAATTAGTACCAATAACAAGACATTTTCTGATACAAGAAGTTGCTGTAGGTGGATACATTAATAACTAAAAATGCTTTTGCAAACAACATTAATCATATATTATGTTGCAAGACTTCAAACCCAGGCTTAAGTACACCAAAACACCAAAGTTAATCCATCGGCTATTTAAAAGGCCTGTTCATTAAAATGACCATAACCATTTTGTCTGCCTCTCGGGGGTACACTGTACCAGTACAGTTGAACCTAGCGCTGTCATTGCTAATGCCACTCGATAGTTGAAAGTTATCAACTATCACTCAGTTTGTTTAACCCTACCACTGAGTTTTCTTCTGCCTCTGGGAAATGTTGTGCGACTTCCATTCTGCTCTCTCACACATGCACATATACACAAACATACTTTGCCATAATTAGTGTCTACCTTCCCACACTGACTCTCTCTGATAAATTGCACTTTGTAACTTTCCCAGACAACACCTGCTTGTGTGAATCATGTACACATGCTGCCAAGTATCCATTAAGTTGATCTCTGCTGTCAATCAGCTCACCCAGGTAAAACAGACATTGGCTGCAGGGCCATGACCCTTTTCCTAGTCTGGGTTTTGTAATGAGTCAGCATCTACAATAAGGCACCTGGGACAGGAAGTGTGCATGTGTGTAACATTTTTGTAGATAAATCTGCGCTCGACTGTACACTGACTTGCTTGTCACTCATCAGCCCGTTAATAATAAAGAACCCCTTTTGCACCTGATGGAGGGAACATTGTGTTCAGTCGTGTTTCCTATTTTATTTTGACACAAAGGAAAGCTATCCTTGTTCGTGTTTCAAGCGGATTTGTCAATGTGTTTTCATTTTCTAATTTTATATTCTTGTTTCATCTCCAGTTATTTGCATATTGTTTGATGATTTCAATTATTCGAACAAAAGTAAATGAAACTTTACCCCAAATACTTTTCCTGTTTTCACTGTGTGCTCTCTAGCCTGAGCTGGATCAGGCCAGTCATTTTTTTCTTTGTAATTATATCGGGCATATAACTGACACACACAGACACAAGTGTTAGCACATTGTTTTCAAATTAAATCTTCATGTATTAGCTTGTTAATTCATGTTAACAGTTGCTGGTTTATACATCCAGCATATCAGCAGTCTTCTTTCTTGGAAACTTCTAGTTCCAGAGGTAATAATGTAATGTCAGTCACTTTTATTTTTTCCCAATAAATCATGATTGTTCTATAATTCAAGTGTTGCAGACAGCTGTAAACACTTTGGTTCTTGGCAACTATCGCAGTCAGAAAAATGTGAAACAGCATGGTAGCAAATTAAACAAAAACTGTGATTCAAAACTGATCCACCATCCAAAGATGAACTGTTTAAAGATGCTGTGTTGTGCTTTTTGCATCTTCCCCGTCCCTCAGTTATGCAGCTATTTTGTTCATGTAAATGGTCCCCCTTATGAAAGATTGGTCAGGCTTTTTTTTTAATGCACAATCGGCACCAGCCATTTAAACACTAATGCTGATCCAGTAACGGCACAGATAGCACGTAGGACACTTTACCGATGGAGCTGCACAAGTAAACCTGTGTAAGAAGCAGGGTCACGAGCATAAAACATATTCTAACAAAACATCAACAGAAGCTGAAGCTTGCTTAAAGCAGTATGATCTCAGGGTGCATAAGGTGAGAAAGTTAACCTCATTAATTATATCTTAATTTTTAGTTATTGTTTAGTTACAGTCAACAAAGACACAGGGAATATTACACTGAACCACAATCAGTCATTTTCAGCTCCTCACTAATGTGAGTTGTCACACACCATCACAAACTCACCATAAATAATTTGTTAGAGCTGCTGCTTGTCAGTTGAGTCCTGAAATCTACCATGGACGTTCCTGCTTATCTACGACATCATTCAACACCCTAACCAGAAGGGCATACACTGTTCTATGGTCTGTAATGCATTCTCAGATCTCTACTTTGAATTTCTTAAGTGCATTTAGGACTTCTGCAGTGGAAGATTGAAAAACAATTTAGCTAACAGGCTGTTAAGATGGCTGTTGACAGTTAAACTGTACAAACAAACAATAAATAAATAAACATGATACATTTAAATAAATAATTTTTAAAAATCGTTTAGCTTGTTCATAGGAGTGTACCACTTAAAGTTGCTCATACGTCTTTAACTAAAAAAACAGACTGGCTACACATCTTGAAGGTGTGCTAATCATGCATTAACATTGCTGCTTTTGAAATGTGACATTTCATACTGCATAAAACTGCATGCAGTAATAATAATAGCAATTAAAACTACGAGCAGTAATTATAGGGGCCTTGCACCTTTCAACCCGTTGAGATGTGCTGCATTGGAAGTGTGATGGCGTCTAGGCCTGCTGCAGTTGAGGGAATATCCTGTTGGCATTGAGATGTCTTACATCCTGTTTTCTAATAAGACTGTTGGACAAATTAGTTCCTTATTACTTCCTCTAGGCCGCATCAAAGAAGACACAGTACTTATACATCATGTGGAATCGCTAATGAAATGTCATGTACATCGAATAATGTGTATCACCAAGTCACTACATGGGGCTGTGAGTGTGACCTGATAATGACGCATAGATGTTTCCAGACTTGGCCGCTAATCAACCATGTGATGTTTGGCACAGATTGGACAATGTACACTTATGATACACTTAAAGTTTGTGTATTAAAGTTTGGATTGATTTAGGGGTGTCATAACAACTGCAAATTGATGACAGATGTAATGCTTAAAAATGAACTTGTGTCAGTGTAAACAAAACAATACCGTAAATAACTGTGTAATTGTCCTTTTTGTGTGCTTTTATACAGTTAAAATAATATGTTAGTCTCACCACCTGCAGGTACTTGTGTTTTAATTTTAATTTGTTAAAAATGTAAATAAGCATTGTGATAATATCATTTTTACTTGAAGCACTTTCATCCATAAAAGTATTTGGGTCACACTCCAAGGGTGTGGACTAAGAACTCATTGTCTCCACCACACTGATCTGTAATTCATCTTTGAAATTGGCATAGTTGTGCTGACGCTGTGTTTACATTGTTGTGCTGATAAAAAATAAACCCAGATAGGAAACAATAGCTGAAGCTATGTTAGGACAAAGATGTTGTCAACCTAAATTTGATCAATCAACATGAACACTAATGTTAATCACTTTTACACTCTTGGTTATTAACCAGTCCCAGATTTCATCAGTTTGTTAACACTGATCCGAAATTTATTTCACGTTGACCGTAATGATGATTTTTCAATGTCATCTCTCTGCGATCTGTCTACAGACAGACCTATCTTCAAATTTAAGCTGCTTTTTGATCTCATCTGAATGTTGAAAGTTTGGTGACCTTGTATTGTTATGTTGCTGATAAAAATCTGTCCACAGACATAACTGATAAACAGCTGCCAAAGCAAATACTTCCCCACACAGTATTTGTGCTTAGTCTGTTTCAAATTAGCACATTTGTCCATTAGAGTGCCTATACAGATACCAGCACAGAGGGCTGTCAAGGTGTAAATAATGCCAGTGTACAAGCTGTGTCATGCCATGATTCTTATTAAGAGGCTAAATATCCAAACCTACATGACCCTGTGTGAAAAAGCGATTGCCCCCTAAAACCTAATAACTGGTTGGCGAGCCTTTGCAGCAACAACTCTACTCAAGTGTTTGCAATAACCTGCAATGAGTCTTTTACAGCACTGTGGAGGAATTTTGGCCCCTCATCTTTGCAAAATTGTTGGAATTCAGCCACATTGGAGGGGTTCGAACATGAACTGCCTTTTCGAGGTCATGCCACCGCATCTCAATCAATGACAATCACACAAAGAAACAGGAAATCAGGAAGGGGCGAACACTTTTTCACACCACTGTAGTATCTGACACACTGAGTGTTGTTCCAGACAAACAACCCCTAAGTTTGCATGGGCACCCAATGTATTATGATCCATAAAATTATTTATTTGTGTGTACCATTTTCCAGCTTTGTGTAAAGGAGAGTTTTTTGTCCATACATTCAGCAGAGAGACAACGGAGGGAGGAGTTTAGGGTGATGAAAGGCCCAAACGAATCAATGTTTTTTTCTTTTTTCTAACTATCTCATCAAAGGTCTTCCAATTGATCCCAGACTTTGATCTTTCTAAACCTAACCAGCTTTGTTATGTGCCTGAACGACACCAAGAGGCAATGCCACTATCTACGATGTTCTGTTTATTTCCATAAGGATTCTACTTGTTGATATTTTAGAAATGGGTTTTTTTGTTTCTGCTGTAGTTATGTTGATTCCTTGTGTTTATTTTATTCTGCCAACCTTTTTGTTCTTGTAATTCTTACTCGGTGTAAGTTATTTCCATGTTATGTGACTTACTGTTTTGTTTTAGGAGTCCTTTGTCTCTTGTTTCTGTTTTCAGTTTTACTTCCTTCATCTTATTTCCATTGATTAGTCTAACCTGTACCTTGTTTTTCCCAGCTGCGTCTCAACTCCCTTATTGGCCCTCAGTGTATTTAAAGTTTTGTCTCTCCTGTGCTTTTCGCTGGTGTGCCTGTTTACCTGACTTGTGTGTTCCTGTTTTTATTGTTTCATGCTCTTCGCGTACTTCTTAGTTAGAGTTTAGTTTGTTGTGTTTAACTTCAAGCCCATCTGTGAGTCACACATTTGGTTCCTGTGTCTTGCTAGGATTATGAGAGAGTGTCCAATCCACAGGTCCAGTGCAGTCTGTGAAGCCTGAGCCAACGGGTCCTGTGTTACCAAAGCCAGTGTAGCCCTGAACTGTCCCTAAGTTTTGCTCTGGCCTAGGGCCAGCCCCCTCAGCTATTACTTGGCTTGGCCACCCAAACTGTCCTTCTGCTCTGTTTTACCCTTGGGCCAACCTCCTAAACTGTTTTACCTTCATTCCTGGAGTTTTTGCGTTTGTTTTTGCTTTGTGGGTGTAGGGGGATGTGGGGTGTTGGTGGAAGAAGGGGAAGGGAGAGAAGCACAAACATTGTATAATCAAGTGTTTGTGCTTCATTCAGAAAAAAGACATTATTATTATTATGAAACAGGAACTTTTGATTAAAATGTGTTCTCCTTGCAGATTCACAGCAATGTCTAGAGAAATACATATTTAAGAGTGATATTCTGGATATATAGTATTCAATTAAAATGTGTTTTCTCTTGTTACTTCCAGTAACAAATCACGACAGCAGTCGCCTCAAGGAGCTTTATATTGTAAGGTAGACCCTACAATAATACATACAGAGAAAAATCCAACAATCATATGACCCCCTATGAGCAAGCACTTTGGCGACAGTGGGAAGGAAAAACTCCCTTTTAACAGGAAGAAACCTCCGGCAGAACCAGGCTCAGGGAGGGGCGGGGCCATCTGCTGCAACCGATTGGGGAGAGAGAAGGAAAACAGGATAAAAGACATGCTGTGGAAGAGAGACAGAGACTAATAAGAAGTATGATTCAATGCAGAGAGGTCTATTAACACATAGTGAGTGAGAAAGGTGACTGGAAAGGAAAAACTCAATGCATCATGGGAATCCCCGGCAGCCTACGTCTATTGCAGCATAACTAAGGGAGGATTCAGGGTCACCTGGTCCAGCCCTAACTATATGCTTTAGCAAAAAGGAAAGTTTGAAGCCTAATCTTGAAAGTAGAGATAGTGTCTGTCTCCTGAATCCAAACTGGAAGCTGGTTCCACAGAAGAGGGGCCTGAAAACTGAAGGCTCTGCCTCCCATTCTACTTTTAAATACTCTAAGAACAACAAGTAAGCCTGCAGTGTGAGAAGTGCTCTAATAGGGTGATATGGTACTACAAGGTCATTAAGATAAGATGGGGCCTGATTATTTAAGACCTTGTATGTGAGGAGCAGGATTTTGAATTCAATTCTGGATTTAACAGGAAGCCAATGAAGAGAAGCCAAAACAGGAGAAATCTGCTCTCTCTTTCTAGTCCCTGTCAGGACTCTTGCTGCAGCATTTTGGATTAGCTGAAGGCTTTTCAGGGAGTTTTTAGGACATCCTGATAATAAAGAATTACAGTAGTCCAGCCTGAAAGTAATAAATGCATGAACTAGTTTTTCAGCATCACTCTGAGACAGGATATTTCTAATTTTAGAGATGTTGCACAAATGGAAGAAAGCAGTCTTACATATTTGTTTAATATGTGCATTGAAGGACATGTCCTGGTCAAAAATGACTCCAAGGTTCCTCACAGCATTACTGGAGGCCAAGGTAATGCCATCCAGAGTAAGAATCTTTTTAGGTATGGATGTTGTTTTCAGTGTTTTCAGTGGGAAAACGCTGAAAACACTACATCTAGAAGAACAGAATCAACCTTTGGAGATTTACTTACCTGGATGATTGAGAATGCATCAAGACATTATCAACAAAAATCAAAGATTAAAACTTGATGGTAACGTGTCTCATGAAAGCACCAGAAACATTAAAGTCATGTAAGACCCACGTTGATCTCCTGAATTGTGGCGAGATGTCACATCAATAACAGACTTCACTGCAATTCTATCATTCCTCACAGTGACTAAGTCCTGACTGCTGCTTCACACCCTTAACAAATGGGAATAACTGTCAAATTATTCATTAACCATATTATTCATCATCCTGTGCTTATAGGCAGGATCTGACTGAGTAGGAAGACTCACTCAGAGTATTTAATGGCACACACTGAAAATTAAGTTTTGCTGACATCACTTACAAAACATCCACAGAGGAAGTGATTCAAGATGATGTGGTAACCAGAGACCATAAAAGGTCAATCACATTCAGCACCTGAGATTACCAGTGTGAGCAGAGGATACCGTTGACTGACGTGTAGTAGGGTAGTACAAGTCCAAGGAAGGATAATGATTTCACTTAGTGGGTGAGACGTGAGAGTGAGGTTGTAATGAAAAAAAGCCAGTAATCATGCTTGTAACAATTCAAACCTACAGCCTAACCATATCTTCTTTTCGTTGCTCCCTTTAGGGGTTGAAACAGCAGATCATTTGCCTCCATCTCACCCTAGCATCCCTTTCTATCATACCAACCCTCTGCGTGTTCTGTAGTGTATCATAGTTCGTTTTTTTTACCATCTTAGTTTGTTTATATTTTCTTAGTTGCTTCACTTGTCGAATATGAGCTCCACAAAGGTATGATATACTGATGCACTGCAGCTGCCCGAAACATATGGCCTGGAGAACCCTGTGAGGGAGTGCACCCTTGAAGAGATCCTGACCTCTGCCCTCATGCATCACGGAAAACCTTTACCCAGCACTTGGTGTTCTGCAGGCACAGCCCTGTCAAACCAGAACTGCAGGTAGAATAATAATTACTTTCAACATAAAAGCATAAAAACAATACAAACAAGAATACAAAATGCACATATGATTTCTTAACTATAATTAAGAAATTTACATAAATATATAAGGCCTGCATCAGATTGGCGACCTGTCCAGAGTGTTTCCCACCTCTTGCACTAAGGTAGCTAGGATAGGCCCTATCCCTAGCGTCCTCCTCGGTAACACCAACCCTCTGCACATCCTCCTTCACTGCATCCATGAACCTCCTCTGAGGTTTTCTTCTTGTCCTCCTACCTGACAGCCAGGGGCGATTTTAGCCCATTTTGGGAGGTGTAAGTGACTGGCTGAAAACAGGACATATTAGCTGCATTTTACCTGCAGTTACTCTTTATATAGTTAGGTAGGAGTCAGACCATGTTCCTTTTTAGCTGAAAAACATTACACCAGGTAACCTGGTGTATTGAAAACGTGTTTTCCGACGATGTTTGCTACCCTACAATCCGTCCTGCTCTGTAGTAAAATCAGCGACATTTGACCGTCCTGTTGCTCCCATTGAAATGTATACAGCCTATTTAAAATCTAAAACTTAAAATTGTCCGTAGCTTCTGTTGTTACCACTGTCCTGTTTTTGTAAATGGATACTAACTAGCTAACTGACTGAATGCCCTTTAACCTTATAACTCCTGTGTGTGTGTGTGTGTGTGTGTGTGTGTGTGTGTGTGTGTGTGTGTGTGTGTGGTTGTGTACAGAGAGACAGCCAGGTTCATGATGGATATAAGGAAGTTTTTTTTCAAAAACAGGAGCCACATTCAGGTAAAAGTGTAAAATCAAATGATCCGTTAATCAAGGATTATGTTGGATCAGTGTTTCAATATTTATATCTTTTATTAGATGTTCATGTGGTTTGGTTATTTGCCTTTTGGTTGAAAGTACACTGAGAGAGGACTTTTCATTAGTGATCTTAATAGTATTTTTTTCATATTAATGTAATTTTTCATCTAATTGAATCCAATCTATTTGTGTATGATTGTCAGTCCAAAGAGGGAGAGAGGAAAGAGGGAACGTGAGGAGAAAGTAGAAGGTCAGGAAGAAGCAAGTAAGAAAACAGACAGGGAATACTAACAGGCAAAACAGAAACTGTTAAACTGGCAAAGAGAAAAAAACCTGATTTTACTCACACAATCAGGAAGTTGTGTCTCCCTGTATTAAAGCTGCTATACAGAATCTGCAAAACAAACTGGGTGAAACATTTTGACCCTCTTTAACAACATTCCAACATAACATTATCATTGATTGGGAGATTAAAATTAATGATATATTTTTATGTGGTTCAGCCACAACTCTACTAAAACCTCAGCCAGTAATAGGTGGGCCAACTTTTGGACCGTCCAGTTGTCTGTATGACTGCCGCAGTACGTGCACCACATTTGCGCACTGAATCAGAAAGTGCCAAACAGCCCTGGTGGAGTGAGGAGCTGTAAAGAGAAGCAGATGCTCTGTTTATATTCTAAAAATGTTTTAAGCTTGTTTCAAAGATTCTGTACAGCAGCTTTAAATGTTTTCCAAAAGCACACATACACTTATCAGTGTTTCTCAAACTTTTTACAGTGTGTACCACTGGGAAAATGTCAAGCTCTCCCAAGTACCACTATGAATGTATGAAACTCATAAATCTTACAACACAAAATTAGTATTATTAAATTAGTCAAATTAGTATCTGCAGTAAAGATTTTTACATACATTGTATACACTGTACCACAGGCAAAGTTGCCTCCATTTTTATATTTTTTTATTAATATTTTCTAATAATTTATTCGTAATAATTTATTCTGTTTTGGGAGTATTTTTTTATGTATCTGTATTATATTATACATACTCATTAAAAGTGAATCTCTGTCCAAAAAATGCACTCAGTTTACTTCTTACTCACTATGAGCATCATTCATTATCCTCCCCCAGTAATTAAGGTTAGGATATGTATTTTTTTATATTCCAATCCATTCTTCTTTGGCAGCATTTAAATAAACTTTATCAGATTTATGGTTTTGTTACAGACTTTTAAAAAAGTGTTTTGCTTTTCTTTCACAAATGTGGGGATTAAATTGTGTTAAAATGTACAAAACAGTGATGTCATGTTTTGTGACGAGGACCCAGGCAGAGAGAGACTTGATGAATTTAAGAATCTTATGATTTAATAAAGAAATTTGCAGACTTGCACAGAGATGGTAAAATTATGATGACTGATAACGGAGACGAAGACAACAGACGACGAGGACAGGGAGGAACAGGGGTTTAAATGCACCAAGGAGACAGTCAGAGGGAACTCGGGACAACTGGGGACATTTAAGGATGCAGGGACTGACAGAGACGGGGAAGAAGTCTCATCGTGACGTGTAAAGTTTATTTTGCCTGGCTGGGCAGCTCTCTGGGTGCTCAGCACCCCCAAAGCTCTGATCCTAGAATCGCCCCTACTGACAGCTCCAACGTCAACATCCTTTGTCCACTATTCTCCACCTTGCCTCTCTAACTTTGCCATTCAAACTGCTCAACCTAAGTTGTCACTCTGCTTGATATCTGTGTGCTAGGCCACTATTTGGAGTCACTAAACTGGGTCTCTGTGCCATGTTTGTGCTGTTCGCGCACAAACATGACAGGCTGGGTGTAACTCGTCTTTGATTTCAGCAGCGTTCAACAGGGCCTTTTATTTTGAAAAGTGTCTCAGGAAGCTGGCGGGATATCCATGCTCACTTGTCACAGTGGTGTCAGCTCATAACGAACCCCAGTGGCTGTAGAAGGCAAACGGAGTGTGGAAGCGCAGCGGTGCAGAGTTGTATCAGATACATGATTCTATGAGGACTTCTTTGACTGGCTTCACTGAGATAAGATAGAAGCGGCTACTCGAGAATTTCGGACGTTTTCATTCACCTGTTCTCACATTTCGACTTTTTCGTTTGTTTGTTTTTTTTTAAAAGTTGATTATTCTCTTCTAATGTTTCACGTGTGATGGCTAACGCATCATCGTCGCTTGATGTGGGAGTTTTGTTTCTAATCGTGGTGACAGCATCTTTGACCAACGGTGAGTAGTGGTCGGTCGTTCTTGTTGTGTTTGTGTTGTAGTGAAGTAATGGTCACACAGACCAGCTGGTGTGCGTTATTGTGCAGCAGTGACAACAGGTCACAACAGATCAAAACATGCAATTAGACTGAAATCATCGGTATAAGATATGTTATTGCAACTGACGCCATGATATCTATACCATTTTAACCTTTTTAAAACAAACAAAAAAACCTACTAAAAGTGAGCACATGTTATGTTTTAGATCTTTTGAAAACTCATAGGTGTTTTGTGACTCCAACGTGTTCGGTATTTTTATTGTTTTGAATCACTAAAACAAGAAATTCACTATTTAAAGTTCCATCAAAGACTCACAAATCAGACTGGAACTTTAAATATATATATATATATATATATATATATATATATATATATATATATATATATATATATATGTGTGTATATGTGTGTGTATATATGTGTATATATATGTATATATATGTATATATATATATATATATATATATATGTGTGTATATATATATTTTCTCTCTGAGACAAACTCTACTCTCAACAGAATTGACCAATTACTGTTATGAAACTAAAATATGTAACTATTTATGCTTGATATTTTGTTTTGCTAAACACTCTAGAATCTGGATCTTTTGTAACCTTTTCTAACAGGAGTGTAATATACATGCATCTATAAAGAGCTTTTTTCATGGTTTACCAAACGCTATTTCAGGTTAAGACTATGAAAGGAAGCTCTCATATGCTGTAATCTTGCAGGTTCTTCATTTAACAAAGATGTGAGCCAGAGGAAGGAGGTGAAAGCGTTTGAGCAGAGCGCACATCTTCCTGGCGGGGTGGAGGATCTCGCCACTGAGGCTTCCCACGTTGAGCCGTGTTCTGACTGCGAGCCACCATTAGCCAGGAGGCGTTCCAAGAGGTGCACATGCTACACTTACAAAGACAAGGAGTGTGTGTATTACTGCCACTTGGATATCATCTGGATCAACACACCAGAGTAAGTGTCCTTCTCCAGGCATTCTCAGTTTGCACCAGTTTTTAAGCAAGTGATGTATGTCGCTAATGTCTTATTAGGTTACTATAGGTTACTAATGTGTTGGGCATCATGTTTCTTAGTGTGCACTGTACACAAATAATACAGAGACAACAAATCAGATGTTGAAACGTAGAAATTTGATTTGTTTGATCATTTTTGCATCACTTCTTACTTTAGCTACATTTTCAAAGTCTTTGTGATCTGGGGAGGCCAGGTGCTGTAGTTTTAAAAGTCGAACATTTCTTCTTGATATAGAGTTTCAACGGCTCAACAGTTCAAGGCCTCCTTTGTCTCATGTTTTGCTTCTTAATTGGCTGAATGTTTTCGCAGGCCAGGTTAGCTCAGTTTATTTTTATATTAGCAATGCTGTTGGAAAACTTACAGAGGGTTGTGTGCAAAGGTGTAACATCTGGTGAGATAGGTAGCAGGCACCCCGTGAAATTGACTTTCAAAGAGGGCCCGTCCCCATCTACATTATACTGGATGTTTACATTCACACAATTTGGACACATAGGATTTGATCTTGTGAACCAAAGCCAAACATTGTTTGAATGCAGTATACATTTTCCTTATGAATTAAATTTCAACTGCAAATATTTACTCAGCCATTTTACATTTTACTGATTAAATTAAGCACATTTTCTGAAAAACTTTGCAGGCACAGAGGCATGCTGGGAAACGCTTGTACTTCATGACCTTGCTCCCTGTAATTTGTGCAAAATGCCCACAAACCTGTTGATGTCAACTACGTAGGAATTAGTTTTTTGGAAAGTTTCTTATAGAACAGTTTTAAATTATGTCTATCAAGCGGAGTAAAAAAGTGGAAGGAAGAGAGCAGGATGAAGATAGTCTAAGTACTTCAGATTTGAGCAGCTTTGGCAATGACTTTAGTGAATGCAAGGAACGTCCAATAGATAAAGTTCTGTTGGGTGAATAGTTTGTGTATTTGTGAAAAATTGAAACATTGTTGCCAATTGGGGTCATGTGATTGTTCGTTTTCTCTCTATATGTAATGTTTAGGGTCTACCTAACAATATAAAGTGCCTTGATGCAACTGTTGATGTGATTTGGCGACATAATATCATGGATGCTGGCTAAGAAATGTGCACTGCTAACAAGACTGATGGTTCTTCTCCACTTTCGATATGATGAAATTGAAAATTTTGATTGGTCAGCTTCCAGGCAAAGTTTGCACTTCACCTCAGTGCATTTAAAAGGGCTGAATACCAGAGACAACAGCATTGTCCTCAGATCTTGGTTATATTATATTTTCACTTTGGATGGAAGAGTTTTAACTTTCATTTGTATAAGTCTGACAATTAACTGACCAATCAGACTGGCTGGTTGCTGTCTCATTCCCATTAGGTTTTCCATTTTGTTCTCTGTGAACATTTTTCTTGAGTCTCAGAATCTTGTAGTAGCCATAGATCGTGAAATTCCTAAATTCTGTTTAGAACAGCCTTTAACAGTATGATGAACCCCTCCCCATATTTTCTTAGAAAACAAGGAATCTCTCTGGGATTTTATTATGCCTTTGCTTTATGAGATGTTCTACCAAGTACTTTTTTTCCCCCAATGATGACAGTTTTTCCAGTCTTTTATTGCCCCACCTATTTTGAAACATGTTGCTAGCATAAAATTCAAAATGACCATATATTTCTTAAAAAAAAAAATATATATATACATATATATAACTATATATATATATATTTTTTTTTTTTTTTTTTTTTCAGTTCTCTGAATGAAATGACTGTCCTTTGTGAATGATTTGCAAATCATTGTATTGTGTTTTCTGGACCTGGGCTCTGCATTTTTTTAAAACCAGGAATGGATTTGGGGGCAACTGAGCTGCAAAATAAACGGGGCTTTTTCTCATATGTCAGTATTTCCTGTGTCTTTGTGAAGTGTAGTGATTCCATATAATCCGTTAAGGTCTAGACCCTGAGCCCTCTGGTATTTTAATTCCACTGAGGATTTGTTGCAGGCAGCAGGGGAGGGCTTTGTCCACCTTTTGGCCATCTTGGATGTTTGGATCGTTTATAGGTAGCCTTGGAAAGTGAGATAGAAAGAACCCTTTGGAAATTTACTGTAAAGTTGGATCTTAAAACAGAAGTCTGTTATAGAAACGAGTTGTCCAACACCAATCAGATAGGTTCGACTAGCCGACACCATTGTTTTCCTTTGTCTATTTTTCACTGATTCAGCATTCTTGTTCCTTTATATTAGCTTAACAGTCTTCAATTTGAAATCTCTAAATATTGCGCTTTTCTTTCCACAGCTGAACTCGCTTTGAACCTTTTGATCTCGGATATGTGAGAGACAAAGCAAAAGCTAATTCACCTGCAACAGAAGACATCAACTAATGCCTATCTGCAGATTAGTATGTAGATTTAGCCGCCCTTTACTGATTTCAAACAACAGGCCTCAGGGCAAGTTTAATAGTACCCAAAAGTCGTGGGTTATTAGAATGTGGGTAGTGGGGTGATGGTTAGAGCCAGGAGGGGAATGGTATCTGGTCATCCATCTACTATCAGTTCTCAGATTTTTGCTTGAAGTGTGGCCATCAGCAGCAGAGTAGAAGCTGTCAGCCTGGTTTCAATGCAGAGCAGCAACTGTGTTCTGCTCCTGTAACCACATGCAGAAGTACATGTGATCAATAGTGAACATCTGCGATGAGATCAAAGAAGTGCCTTTTCTCTGCAGTAACACCTTACAGATGAAGCCTCTGTGTGTCGGCTTTCTTCCTTTGGTACCTGGGCATTGTGCCATGTGGAGTGAATCAAGATGTCTTTCCTCTTCAAATGTATTGCAGATATTAATCAATACTGGCACAGCAGGTTCAGAGCTCCCATTTTTTTAAGCAGTGGTACAGCCAGAAATGTTCAGCAAGGGCAACCAGGTGTGGACAAACAGGCCAAATTGTTGAAACTGTGGTTTCAAAAATTTGTTCTGAAGGCATTTGATAAAATATAATATTCCAAGTATCCAAGTTTCTCCATTACAAAACTGTTGCATTTTGTATTATTGGGTGGGTTTGGTTCTACATACATGTACAGCATCTGTTACTGTTCAGTTTGTTTTCTATTTAAGTATAAGTCAACATAGTCTCAAATCAACATTTACATTGTCTCCTTCCAGTCACAAGCAACCTGTCTTGGGTCAGAGGTAAAGTAGGCTAGACTAGATGCATAGATTAAGGGTAGGGTTACGATAACATTCACTAATGTTATGAAATTTCAACTGTCTGTTCTACCCAAATGAATATGTTTATGACAGAAGAACTGCAAGGCCAAAATGCATGCATGTATGACACTTTGCAAAATATCAACGTTTAACTTGCTCGCTACACATAAAAACGAATTCAGCCGTAAATGGGGATATCATTGAGGAGGTCAGGGGTCATCCTTAGAATCAGGCATTGGGGTTTTCTTTTAACATATCACTTGGCAGTAGTCTGCAAACAGTATTTTATGTTTTGGGTGAAATTTCGCATGTTGAAAAGGTGAACATAGTTGGTTGGACTAAAATTAGTTTCCCAAGGTTTAATGCAGCCATCTTGTTAGCTGTAATAACAGAGTTAGATTTTGGTGCGTTCCTCTGTCTGTCTCAGTCATGTATTGTTTTTGTTACCACTAATGTGAAAATCTGTGTGATGCATGGTAGGACCGACCTCCATCCCAAGTTGAAAGGCAAAGATAAAACAAGTGTGAGGTATGCATGCTGTCAGAAGTGTAATATTATCTGGTGACTTGAAAGATTTAGGTGCAATTGATGTGTTTGTAGGGGGTGAAGTTGTTGGGGCTCGCTTAAATAAATCACAGTTATGGTTTTAACATTGCACTCCAGATTTATGGATGTTCAGAATATAAACTAACATCAGAGTCTTAAGCATGAATGCTTATCCTTTTTCATGTAAATGTCTCAACATTTTTTCCTGTACTGTATCAGAAAACTAGTTTATAAAGATATACACTGTGTAGAGGGTTTACCTAAAGTAATTGTCCCCTAAACCTTGGCCACCCTTGGCAGCAAGAACTGAAAGAACTGCAATAACTGACTGTGGGTCTTTTATATTTCTACAGAGGAATTTTAACCCACCCACCCCAGCCCGAATGGCATGCTTTTAGGTCATGTCACAATATGTCAATTCGATTTAAGTCCAGGCTTTAACTAGGCCACTCCAAAACTTTCATTTTGTTTTTATTGAGTCATTCAGAGGTGGACCTGCTGTTGTGTTTAGGGTCATTGTCCTGCTACACAACCCAAGTGTGACTTGTGCTGCAGGGCATAAACTCATGGCTCGACATTCTCTTTCAGGATTTTTTTTTTTTGCAGAATTCACGGTTCTGCCATTTGTGGCAGGTAGCCTATGTCCTATCATCACACTATCGCTACGATGTTTGACTGTTGGTATGAGGTTCTTTTTATGAAATGCGTGACTGGACACAAACCTTCCAAAAAGTTCAACTTTTTTCTTGTCAGTCCACAGAATATTGGGAATTATCAGTATGTTTTTTGGCAAATGTGAGATGAGCCTTTGTTTCTTTTTGGTCAGCAGTGGGTTTTGCCTTGGAACTCTTGGATGCCATTTTTGCCCAGTTTCTTTCTTATTGTTGAATCATTAACTGTGACCTTAACTGATGCAAGTGAGGCCTGCAGTTCTTTAGATTACTTCTCAGTTCTTTTGTGACCTCCTGAATGAGTCATCAGTACACTCTTGGAGTCATTTTGGTCTGCTGGCCACTGGGAAGGTTTACCACTGTTCCAGGTTTTCTCCATTAGTAGATAGCGGCTCTCACTGTGTTTTGCATGAATTCCAAAGCCTTACAAATGACTTGGTCACCCTTTCCAGACTGATAGATGTCAGTGATGCCAGTTTGTTTTTGGTTCTTGAGGTTGTTTCATGGTACGATGTGTTGCTTTTTCAGATCTTTAAGCCTACTTCACTTTGTCAGACAGGTTTTATTTAAGTTATTTCGTGATTCAACAGTTCTGCCAGTAATCCACCCTAGGTGTGGCTAGTGAAACTGAACTTTCCAAAAAATGTAATTAATTAAAGTTAACCCGTGATTTAACAAGAGTGCTCAGAGAGCACAACTCTGCAGGGTAAGGGAGATACTAAAACTTTGATGGTTTATGATGTTTTTATTACAACATCCTGATGTCAGCCTGTTTTTATCTCAAAATATGATGACTTCAGCCTGTTATGGCGTCACCGTGACGTCATAGCACATCATATTGAGAAAATAAAAAGTTTGTTGTACAGGTATCTCCAGGCACTTTCATTTGATATGTGACCTCGGGCGCTAACAATAACGATCAAGGTCAAATCCTTAGCCAACCTTGGTACGCATAGCCTCAAAGGTCTAGTATATTGTTGTAAATTTTGAAGACGGTCCATAAAAAATTGTGGGTAATATAAAGTTTTGACAGATTTTCACATATGGTGTATCCTTGACCCGATTTTCACCAAAATTAAATCCACTCGAACTGTTATTGTTATCTACCATCACACAAAATTTGAACATAACATCATAAAACTGTGGATGCTACACTGCTAACATGCTAGAAAGACAAACAAATGGAATCAATGTACAGTACTGACATACTTCCTCCCTTATCACAAAGGGCCAGGCAGGTTTGGATAGTGTTTTGTTTTTTTTCCCTTAAGGCAGCTGTTGCTCAGGAGGTAGAGTGGGTCATCTCCCAATTGGAAGGTCAGTAGATTAATTACCCGGCTATTTCTTTCATCTCACGATTTCCAGAACTTGGAACAATTTAAACAAACAAAAAAACAAACAAGAAATGTTGTGATTGCACGGGGTTAGGGTCATCACTGAAGATGACTTTGACCTCAGAGAGAAGGTCAAAGTCATCTCAGATAGAAATCAGACATGTGGAACAGCTATTTTCCTAAATGTATGAGGTCTCTTCATGTGGGGATACTTTCAGGCTGACTTCATCACCCTACACAATCATACATACGAGCTTGTTTATGTATGTGGCTGACTTTATGAAAACTCAGTCACCCCCAAAAGCTGTTTTTTGCAATACCACCAAATCTGTAACAACTGAGGTGAAAAGTGCAAAGCTCCAATAACCACAGAAGCGGACAGGGTGACCATTGTTCAGATGATAGTGCAAATATTTCATCAATTGCAGGGTTTGGCTGCTCTGTCCATGAGCTGATGTGTCCTTGGGCAAGACACTACACTCCAAGTTGTTCCCACTGCCTGGCAAGAATCAGTTAGTGCTGCTCCACCACCATTGATATGTAAGAGTGTGTGAGTGTGAATGAGAAACACATTGTAAAACACGTTGTACAGATGTTAAGGATAAAAAAAAGTCATTAAATGTAGGGCAAGAGAAAATGTCTAAAGGTCATATGTGAAAATGGCTTTACCCAGGGGTGTCCAACTCCAGGCCTCGAGGGCCGGTGTCCTGCAGGTTTTAGATATCACCCTGGGTCAAGACACCTGAATCGAATGATTAGTTCATTACCAGGCCTCTGGAGAACTTCAAGACATGTTGAGGAGGTAATTTAGCCATTTAAATCTGCTGTGTTGGATCAAGGACACATCTAAAACCTGCAGGACACCGGCCCTTGAGGCCTGGCTTTACCTTACCACAACCTTATACTCAAGATGGGTCACCAGTAATTTGGTGGATGTAAAAAGGTTAAATACTCAGAACTAGAATAAAAATCAGGCAGACTGCATTTCTCTCTCCAGGTAGACTTTACATGATTTTACCCTCAGGGCTAATTTTTGGACCTCTAGATAACTATGGAAATGCATGTTGCATGTGCAGGTCAAGATGACCTATGAAACTGATTATCACAATGGGGAAGAATGGTCATTTAAGTAACTTTCAATGTGGTATGACTGCTGGTGCCAGACAGGCAGCTCAGAGAATTTCAGAAATTTCACTGACAGGTAGTGCATTCCTGCTCAAGTTGAACACTCAAAGCACTTTCAATTAGAAATATCATTCACCCAGTTACACACACATTCATATGACTCTTGCACTCTGATGGTTACATTGGGGGAAACTCTGGGTTCAGCATTCTCCGCCTCAACAGGTCAACTGGAGGAGCAGAGGATCTGTTCATCGACCTTCTGCAACACCCGAGCCACAGCCATCGCAATAGATTATACTGTATATGTTTAATAAAAGAAAGCTTACAATGACAAAGATCTATACCCAGACATACAGTGGCTTGCAAAAGTATTCGGCCCCCTTGAACTTTCCCACATTTTGTCACATTACAGCCACAAACATGAATCAGTTTTATTGGAATTCCAGGTGAAAGACCAATACAAAGTGGTGTACATGTGAGAAGTGGAACGAAAATCATACATGATTCTAGGGCTGCACGATTAATCGTTAAAAAATCGCGATCTCGATTCATACTTATGTGCGATCTCATTTCCAAATGACAACGATTTACAAAAAAAAAAAAAAAAAAAAAAAGACGACGACGATTGTACCGCATTTTGATCCGGGACGTAATCTGCATGAAAACAAGCGCTCACTCTTCCTGCTCAACCAATGACAAGGGCGGAGCCTTATACCACGTGATACAGAAGCTGTGCCTGTGATGTTCAAATTGGCAGGGAAAAACAACAGAGAGCACGTCAGGGATGACGAGGAAGTGACAGGAGAAAATCCGTCCCGGTCAACCACCCAAACATCAACAACAGGAACCTTATACAGCGCTTCCCTATACACGTCGAACTCCCGCAGGCACAAAGAAATTACGGAGGCTATTACTTATCTCCTGGCTAAAGATATGGCTCCCATCAACACTGTGCAAAACGAGGGATTTAGGAAAATGATCAACACCCTAGACAAACGCTTCACAGTGCCGTCCCGCAACTATTTTTCTATTGTTGCACTACCTGCTCTATACACGCAGTGTCGAGCAACGGTGGAGACGGAATTACAAGCAGTACAACATTTTGCAGCAACGACAAAATGTGAGACATTTATTGCTTTTATGTTTATTTATTGTTTTATGTTTATTTATTGTTTTATGTTTATTTATTGTTTTTATGTTCAGTCTCAACTGTTATGAAGTTGATGTGCAGTTAATAAGTGCAATAAATATTTATATTGGAAAAGAAAATCGTGAGAGAATCGTGATCTCAATTCTAAGCAAAAAAATCGTGATTCTCATTTTCTGCAAAATCGTGCAGCCCTACATGATTCCAAACATTTTTTACAAATAAATAACTGAAAAGTGGGGTGTGCGTAATTATTCAGCCCCCTTTGGTCTGAGTGCAGTCAGTTGCCCATAGACATTGCCGGATGACTGCTAATGACTAAATAGAGTGCACCTGTGTGTAATCTAATGTCAGTACAAATACAGCTGCTCTGTGACGGCCTCAGAGGTTGTCTAAGAGAATATTGGGAGCAACAACACCATGAAGTCCAAAGAACACACCAGACAGGTCAGGGATAAAGTTATTGAGAAATTTAAAGCAGGCTTAGGCTACAAAAAGATTTCCCAAGCCTTGAACATCCCACGGAGCACTGTTCAAGCCATCATTCAGAAATGGAAGGAGTATGGCACAACTGTAAACCTACCAAGACAAGGCCGTCCACCTAAACTCACAGGCCGAACAAGGAGAGCGCTGATCAGAAATGCAGCCAAGAGGCCCATGGTGACTCTGGACGAGCTACAGAGATCTACAGCTCAGGTGGGGGAATCTGTCCATAGGACAACTATTAGCCGTGCACTGCACAAAGTTGGCCTTTATGGAAGAGTGGCAAGAAGAAAGCCATTGTTAACAGAAAACCATAAGAAGTCCCGTTTGCAGTTTGCCACAAGCCATGTGGGGGACACAGCAAACATGTGGAAGAAGGTGCTCTGGTCAGATGAGACCAAAATGGAACTTTTTGGCCAAAATGCAAAACGCTATGTGTGGTGGAAAACTAACACTGCACATTACACATCATCCCCACTGTCAGATAAGGTGGTGGCAGCATCATGCTCTGGGGGTGCTTCTCTTCAGCAGGGACAGGGAAGCTGGTCAGAGTTGATGGGAAGATGGATGGAGCCAAATACAGGGCAATCTTGGAAGAAAACCTCTTGGAGTCTGCAAAAGACTTGAGACTGGGGCGGAGGTTCACCTTCCAGCAGGACAACGACCCTAAACATAAAGCCAGGGCAACAATGGAATGGTTTAAAACAAAACATATCCATGTGTTAGAATGGCCCAGTCAAAGTCCAGATCTAAATCCAATCGAGAATCTGTGGCAAGATCTGAAAACTGCTGTTCACAAATGCTGTCCATCTAATCTGACTGAGCTGGAGCTGTTTTGCAAAGAAGAACGGGCAAGGATTTCAGTCTGTAGATGTGCAAAGCTGGTAGAGACATACCCTAAAAGACTGGCAGCTGTAATTGCAGCAAAAGGTGGTTCTACAAAGTATTGACTCAGGGGGCTGAATAATTACGCACACCCCACTTTGCAGTTATTTATTTGTAAAAAATGTTTGGAATCATGTATGATTTTCGTTCCACTTCTCACGTGTACACCACTTTGTATTGGTCTTTCACGCGGAATTCCAATAAAATTGATTCATGTTTGTGGCTGTAATGTGACAAAATGTGGAAAAGTTCAAGGGGGCCAAATACTTTTGCAAGCCACTGTAAAAGCCACATCATTATGTCTTCTATACTGACTATGATTTAAAACCCTGATGCAGATGCATGTAAAGATACTAACTGACTCCGTTCTGTATGGACAGACCGTCTCTCCTTTCGGAAGTCAGTAGATGAAACATTTTGTAAGAGAAAGGATCACCCACATGCTGTTTCTGTTTGTAAGAGTAGAGAAGAGGAGGTTCGTGGTCAGCGTGACGCCCCTCCAGCAGCACCACAGCTTATATTGTTCAAGAGACCCGCTTCTGAAGTTCAAAGGAAACAACATGTTCACTGTGAAGTAATCTGTTTTTCATTTTGACTAGCTCGCACTTTATAGCAGTTTACAGCCATTTAGGGAGACTCCAACAAGACTGGACAGCAAGGTCAACATGATGAGCTCACATGTACAGCGTGGTTCTAACTGGTCTGGTTTTTGTCATTTTTTGTTGTAGTACTGATAGACAAACTTAATTATTGAGATCTGGGTTTGACATATCAGGGGAAGAAAGAGAGGGAATTTGGTGACTAGTTTGGCCATCCACCAGATGGAGGAGATCAGTTTAGGGTTGGCTTCAGATGTAACCCTTGATATGGATTTTTCACCTATTTGGCGTTCTTAAAGAAAGCTCTTGCAACACCGGAAGCGATGGGCGAAAAGCCTTCCGGTCTTTAAGTCTGACGTCATTAGCCGTGCCTGGGCCCAAACTCCGCTGCAGGTCCCTGAGTCACACAATTACTGCGGCATCACTGAGAGTTAAAAACTGTCTAAATCCTTTCATCTGTAATAAAATGATCAGTGTTCTGCTCTACCAGGTGTAACAATTAAGTTTAACATCCAGGCATCCATGAAAACCGAATTTATGAAATTTAACAGCGTTAGAAGTTAGCAGGAAGTTAGCTCGCTAGTTTCCATCTAAATATAATATACCATTTTCTGGCTGAGGGATTTCCAAAACAAATTAAAACGTACAGCTCTACTATCACTTCCAACATAAATGAAGACAGAAAACTAAACAGCAGTGACGTTTGTAGGGTTACTGAAGTTTGGCTAACATAGCTGTGTTGCTATGTGATCGCTAGCTGTGATCGCTAGTGACACAGCTATGTTATCATAATATAAACATTGAAGCTGGAGGATGAACGCTAACTTTTTTCCACTCAATAAAAGTAAACGTGAGGGTTCCCGATGGTTAGGGACAAATGCAATCGCATGGCAGGATGCTGTAAACGGACCAAACTTCAGTCAGGAGAACAACTGAGATAATCCATCCACAATACGAGGTTAGTCATTAATATACTGCTGCATGGGCTGTGCTGTAGTTACATCGGAAGGTTTTAAAAACTGAGCTTTAAAATGATTAGCGGTTATAAAGCCTGAGAGAGGCCGACAGTGATCACTGACTGTTTTTAGGAGCTTGTTGAGATTAAATAGAACAAGATACAAAGCATTAAAACATGTGTCCTTTGTGACAGAAGAATGCCAGATCGACTCAAGGGGAAAATCTACAAAACAGTGGTCCGCCCAGTAGCCCTTTATGGCTCCGCATGTTGGCCCGCATTGACTACACATGAACAGGCCCTAAACACCATGGAGATGCGCATGCTCCGATGGAGCCTGGGAATTACAAGATGGGACCGTGTTACGAACAAAGACATACAGAAGCGACTAGGTGTAGCCCCAATTAAGGAAAAGATGCTTGAGTCCCGCCTGAGGTGGTATGGACACGTGATTCGAAGCGATGAGAACTCTGTAGCAAAAATGGCTATGATGATCAACCCAGAAGGACGCCGGCCTCGAGGCAGACCGAAGAAACGGTGGATGGACAAAATTAAGGAAGACATTAAGACCGTCAACGCATCACCTGAGGATGCCTTGGACAGAACCAAATGGAGAAACCTTTTGGAAACGCCAGGATGAAGAAGAGGCCGACAGTGATCACTGACTGTTTTTAGGAGCTTGTTGAGATTAAATAGAACAAGATACAGCCATTAAAACATGTAAAAAGCGCAAAAGCCTTATTAAACACAGAGTAGTTTGGGCCCGGAAGCAGGATTCATCACATCATCGCTTAAAGACCGGATAGGAGACCATATTTGAAAGGCAGCTTCTAGTTTGTGAAATGCTTGTTTATCATGTGGCTAAAATGCATTCTAACACTGACTCCACCCCTAGAAACCTGGAAACCCGGTGGGTGTTGCGAAATTAAAATCTCAGTGGAAAAATTTGTTATGTTAGCTAACTTATTTTAAAAAGAAAAGAAAGTGAACGATTGATCGATAGATGAGAAATTTACAACATGGAAAAAAAACCCATGTTATTAGGGTGCTGCCGAGATACCCTTACTCCTCAATGACTTTGATTCTCTGGAACTTTACTATAAAAAGCACAGGGCACCAATAGTGGACCATCAAACTCTGGTCTTCTATGGCAAATGCCGATCAGGCTCCATGGAGCCGGGCACTGAGCACAAGCCCCACTAGAGGACGCCGGGTCCTCAGGCTGCCCTCATGAAGTCTGTTTGTAATTGTCTCATTGTTCCCGCTCTAGTGCACCTGTTAATTTTATTAATACCAAAGCAGCTGAAAGTGATTAAACTTAAGTTTAACTGACTCTGATTAGAAAGTGTACAAAGTTGAGCTTGTTTTTGATCCTCATTCAGTGAGCCTTCATGACATCTAGATGGAGTCATTGTATGATAACGGTGATCAGTCACAAAAACTTTGGATATGCAATAAGCCTTCCCTCTGAGGTGTTATGTGGACCCAAACCACAGCAGCATAACAATGTAGCTGCCTCACATCTTTTATATCAGCATTTTATATGGGCTTGTTTATTTGACCAGTCCATTTTTGTCTGGCTACCGTTAACAAAGAAAAAAAAAACTGAGATAAATTTGCCTGATATCAGAAAGAATGAATCTCTTTCCATCTGCCTCCATTCTTTGGCACTGATTGGCTAATCATTAGTGTGCTCATTTTTCAAAGGTTGCTATGTATGATCTGTTTTATGAGTTTTTATTAGGGATTAGTAAAAATGTGAATTTTTCATTTTGGACTCGTAGGACATTGTACTATTTGAATTTTGAATGTTTTTTAATGTGAAAGTTTAAAAACATAAAACATAACTTCAAGCTCAAGGAATTATAAACTAAATCTCTCAGGCTGTCATCCTAAAAGTATAAAAAAATGCCCACAAAAGAGAAAACAAACATGGACTTTGGGTTCAAATCATTAAAAAAATGCATTAAAAGTTATAGCTTTTACTTTTGCTGCCATCTATTAGAGTGTAAAACAGATTGTTGATATAAAATATTTTAAAAAAGAGTACCTTCAGCTCACTAAACCACAGCGTTTAAGCGGCCCCTCTTTGATCCAGGATCAATGGAATTATCACCTGACCTAAACCCAACTGTTCATGGCTTTCACTTAGCAAAATGAAGGGCAGAAAAACGCCTAAAAAAGCAGCGGTTGAGTACATTTCCAGTTAAAGCCTGACAAAACATCATGAAAACAGAAACTAAGCATCTGGCAGTGTCCATTTGTTCCAGACTGAAGCCAAAACTTGCATGAAGATTTCTGTTTCCATTTACATTAATTTGTCCATGAAAAGAGAGAAACTGTGCAAAAGTTTCTGCAATTGCTGAACAGTCAATATATCATTTGTGTAGAAACTGAGACATTAGTGCATCTTTATTGTTTCATTTCAAGTCCAGGAAAAACTCGTTATATTTCTCTCCTTTTTGCTTTT
Source organism: Oreochromis aureus (assembly GCF_013358895.1). Classification (NCBI taxonomy): domain Eukaryota; kingdom Metazoa; phylum Chordata; class Actinopteri; order Cichliformes; family Cichlidae; genus Oreochromis; species Oreochromis aureus. The sequence continues at coordinate 4,042,614 of NC_052946.1, read as the reverse complement.
CTCCAAAAACAGACAATTAGAGTTTGGAGCTACGTTTGGGACTGAGGCTGGGGTCATCGATGATGACTTAGACTTCAAAAACAAAAACCCAAAAAGCTAGCGTGGTGTTGATTTTGTTTTATACACATGCACAAAAAGTATTTCCAGAAACCAGAAAATGTTACAATTCAAATGAAGTCCTATACATTTTCATGTTACTGTCTGTTTGGCCTAAACTAATCAGGGAAAAATTCCATGAAGTAACGGATATTAACTGAACCCTAAACTTAGATGGCTCACCTGCTTGATGTTAAGAAGTGAATAACAGGGATATTTTTAGGCAGCGGTGTCGTGTTGTGGTCATGATGTGCTGGGTTGAATTGTTCCGAAAGTTGTTTTATATATTCTGCCCCCATTTTTTTTTTATCGCAGAGTTGGAAGACAAAAAATCAGAACCACCACAGAGTACCTTCACCCTCATAAAACCACAACAGAGTGTAAGCTGCACCCCTTTGATGCAGAGTCAAAGAATAAATATCCCAAGGCCAGGATTATGCTTGCTTGTGGACACGCACACAGGGAGCCGGGGAAGCCACAGAGTAGCTGTTGCTCTTTTGTTCCTTCCTTGAGGGTGCATGTTGGTGCTTTGTAGTGTAGTGTCTCTGCAGTCACAACAGAGGGCAGGTGATGACAAAATTCATATAACCCAGTGGACCCAGGTGTACTTGAGAGCAAATGTGGAAACTGTAACACTGATGTATGCTTCCAGCTGTAAAACTCATAGTTCTGTGGTCAGTAAGTGCATTATGTCTGCTTTTCTTCTTTTAGGCACACAGTACCATTTGGTATGTCCAGTTACCAGGGTTCCCTGCGTTTGAGACGCTCCACTAGGAGCGAGCGGGTGAGGATAGGGGTGGAGGCTCAGCGCTGCGTGTGCTCAATATACAGTGACGTGGACTGCATCCGCTTCTGCAAGATCAGGTAGAGGTGCGATACGAGAAAAAAACAAATGAATGTTTTGTATGTCAGTATTATTCTCTTTCTTTTAAAAAATTAAAAGGTCTTAAAATGTCTTACATTTCCCAAAATGTTGCTGTAGTATAAATAACCTACCTAACAGCACAATTTTCATCATCTTCTGCTGTGCCATAAATAACTTCACTACAGCACCCAGATGTTTCTAGCATGTAGGAACAGAGACAGCATAAAGAGGAAGTAACATATGATATGCTTGGAAGACAGCATTGAGTCATCAGCTTTGTTCACATTCAGTGACAGATATTTCCATCCATCCTTTTCTTTTCTTGTCCAACTTAGCATCACAAGGGAGCTGAAGCCTACTGCAGTTGTTATAGGGGTCCAGTCTATCAGAGGATGAATGATTTAGCCTCCTGTAATTAGTGAACACTAGCATAAATATAAATTGTTATGGACTGATGATCGTTGTGATATTTAAAAATGAAATATAGATACCATGAATGAACATGTCAAGTCTCATAAATAGTTGTGAAATAATTGTTTCCTGGGGATGCATCAAATCTATGTCTCCAACCTTACAGCACAAGGAAATTAGGGGATGTGATGGAAGTGGAGAGCTGTAAAACCTAAACACTGGACTGGGAGTACAAAACAGGCAAAACTTCTTACTGGGCATAAATATGAAGTAAATACACAAAAGTGAAAAACTAAACTGCAACCAAACAAAGACTCAAACTGAAACACAGGATCAGAGACCCGGGATCATAACACTGTTCTTTTCCAGTGCAAAGGATTTCAACTTTACTGTGACCTAATTAAACTTATTCAGCTAACAGGTTTATAATTCAATTCAACTCAGTTTTATTTATACAGCGCCAAATCACAACAACAGTCGCCTCAAGGTGTTTTATATTGTAAGGTAGACCCGACAATAATACATACAGAGAAAAACCCAACAATCATATGACCCCCTATGAGCAAGCACTTTGGCGACAGTGGGAAGGAAAAACTCCCTTTTAACAGAAAGGCTACGTTCACACTGCAGGCGAAAGCGCATCAAATCCGATTTTTTTGACCCTATGCGACCCATATCCCATCATGGTATGACAGTGTGAACGGCACAAATCCGATATTTTCAAATCCGATCTGGGTCACTTTCGTATGTGGTCCTGAATCCGATACGTATCCGATGTTTTAGAAAGCGACTGCTGTGTGAACGGTCAAGTCGCATTAAATCCGTCTTTTACGTCACTGACACTAGACAGACGCCAATTATCAGCGCCGGAGAAGCGCCCGATAGGACATCGCGAATGATTTCTTGCCATCCGGTGAAACTGTTGGGAAGACAACGTTGGAGAAATGTGAACATTTTATTTTTACTGTATTTTCTGCAGATTCTGACAGAAATCTGCAACTATCCTTTGAAGCACCGCTCCTCTAAAACAGCAACAAGGATCATTATTAGGTTATTTGCATTATTATGTAAATAACAAAATAACTTAAAGCAAAAATTTGGAAACATAAAGTCCGAAGTCTTTATATTAAGGGCCATCAGTCAAACAATATTGTTTGCTCTGGGTCTAAACAGAGCGCGTTGTGTGTGACATCTTCTTTTGCGCATGCGGGCCGCTTTGAGCGTTCACACTGGAGAGCGTTTGATGTTGCATTTTATTTGTAGTGTGAACAAGCAGACAAAAAAATCGGATTTGATCAAAAAATCGGAATTGAACATTAAGACCTGCAGTGTGAACGTAGCCAAAGAAACCTCCAGCAGAACCAGGCTCAGGGAGGGGCGGGGCCATCTGCTGCGACCGGTTGGGGTGAGAGAAGGAAAACAGGATAAAAGACATGCTGTGGAAGAGAGACAGAGATTAATAAGAAGTATGATTCAATGCAGAGAGGTCTATTAACACATAGTGAGTGAGAAAGGTGACTGAAGAAGGAACACTCAATGCATCATGGGAATTCCCCAGCAGCCTATACCTATTGCAGCATAACTGAGGGAGGATTCAGGGTCACCTGGTCCAGCCTTAACTATAAAAGGAAAGTCTGAAGCTTAATCTTAAAAATAGAGATAGTGTCTGTCTCCCGACTCCAAACTGGAAGCTGGTTCCACAGAAGAGGGGCCTGAAAACTGAAGGCTCTGCCTCCCATTCTACTTTTAAATACTCTAGGAACAACAAGTAGGCCTGCAGTGTGAGAGCGAAGTGCTCTAATGGGGTGATATATAAACAATAATAGTGATTACAATTATATTAGCAGTATTTCAGAAATGATCCTCTTTGAATTTGACTTTAAGATGTGTGTTGTTTTTCCACAGTCAGACGAGACCACACACAGCAGTGCCAAAAAAAGACAAGAGGACAGCAACTCAGCGGAGTGGCCCTGCTGTGAAATAAGTGGCGTGCCTATAAACTGAAAAGTGTTTACACATTCTAAGACATAGCGTGTATATCTGCGTTTCTGTAGGTGGATATGTTGTAGTGTCTTGTCATCAGACTGAATGATGTGTAACACCAAAGGTGCTTGCACAAATCTAAAAGCGAGCAATTCCACGTTGGACGCTAACGGAATCTTCGCCACTCTTCTCTCCTGCCAACCTCTGCTCGTCTACCAGAACTTGCTGCTTGTGTCTGTTCAGCAGGTGTGCATGATGGTTTCCATTATTCTGACACATTATTCTGACACAACTGAAACTAGTTTACAGGGCTGATTTGTGCGGATTATAAGACATTTGGTTGCTCACATACAAGGTGGATGCCTCTGCTCCAAGGACATCACTGAAGCTCCATGGCAACATTGGCACAACATCAAAGCCAGGAAGTCAGCATTACTTCTTTTTTTTTACAAATTGAGTTTGTCACAGTTACTGAAAGAGTCAGGATCTTTTTTTTTCTTTTTATCATTACATTAAGGATGTTCTTTATTGTAAAGCACGTCTGAGATTTTTGGAGGTAACAGAACTGAAAACAAAAGTTAGCAGTCTGTTTTATAAGCTGAATCCATGCCACAGTCTTGTGTATGTGAAATGTGTTCCAATATATAAAGGCTATAAGTTATTTTTCATACAAACCAAATACGATAGTAAAAGTGTGTGATAAGATGTTGTATATAGATTTCTATATCTGATTATGCTAGCCAGCAAGTCTCTGTATTGAAAAATCTAGAAAAGTACAAAAGTTTGTACCACAAAATAAATTTATGGTGCAACTTCTTTTTCTTCTGTTTTTCTTAACCTCTTAACATCCATCATACTGGCAGTAATCTTTTAAGGAGTATTGGCAAGGTTAGATTCACATCTACTGTGTTGTATTTACCTCTCTGGCATATCGCATGGAAATCTAACAGACGATCTCTAAAGCCAAAGTACAAGAGAGTTGATTTCAAAGTTAAGATGTTTCACTTTCTAAAACTATGCTTTTTTACCACGTGGCTAAATGTTGACTAACTAACTCTACCACTAAATGGTTAACTGGCACCCTGGTGGATGTTAAAAGGTAAATGACTGCACCACGGAGTAAACAGCTGACCACCTGTGCAGGAAGGATGTTAAAATAACTAAAACTAAAACGCAGATGAACTCGGACAAAAGGAAGACTTCTTTGCTTTATGTTTGAAACATTGTGGTGAACATCGGGCTTTATTTAAAGATATTTAAAATAAACTTGATACCTAATTAACATGTCTGATCAGAGGCTCCCTTACACAGGGATAATAAACTGTTGCAACTAGCTGTTGTATATGTTCTGATAAAGTCAGCACACCATGTTTATTGTATTGCACAGCGAGGTCAGTACTATTATAAATACCCTGCATTTGAGTAACTGACATACAGTGCTATGCAGCATAACTTCAGAGAGCTTTAGCATTCATATTAAATTGCTGTATTTATGTCTCTGTAATAAATAAAGGTAAAACAAACTATTAAAACTATGCATGGTTTGTTCATGCCGATGACTCTCAGACAGGGTAACATTAATGTTATATAGTATGCATATAAAATAGTCCCAAAGAAGTGCGGTATTTGCCATATATGTATTTAGGCATCAGTCAAGAGTAGTCAAATAACTTTTGTGTTACCCGTCAATAGAACTTAGCACAGTTCATACTGTGTCATAAAGAATTACACTAATTCTGAAGCACATGAAGTTGGGCAAGGGGTACTGCTCCATGCCAGTGTAAGAAGCAGTCAACACTTTGTGAAACTAGTAACACTGCACAGGTTTGTGAAAGATGGATCTGTATTGCAATTTTCCTGCGAAAGAGTAAAGAAGGATTTGCATCCTGTCACACTCCAGCAGACAATGTGTGCTTATTGTCCTGTTGGATGATGGCTTGGATTGGTAAGTGCTATCAGCTGGGTGTGCAGTGACTTTTTTGCACACAAGAGTTTTGTCAAAAACACTTTAGACTTGATTTTTAACCATAACCACAAAGATCTCCTAATCTTTGTTGGTTTTTTTGCCCAGCCTTAATTATGGTTTATGTGGCATAAACCGTGGAATGACAGTGATTACTGACCACGCACATTCTGGTTTTTGAAATAAAAGTTAAAAAAACACCTTTCTTTCTCTTGTGCCTATGAAAACTATAAATTAGAGTCAATGACACTGATGACAATGAAACAGCAAATTCTTTAATTCACTCCCACCAAATTTTATATCTCTGTCAATATGCCACACTTAGCAACATTTAGTAACAAAGTAAGGCAGTTTGTGTTTTAACTGGAGATGCAATTAAAATCCAGGGATTGCATTACAGGGTTTCTGCACTTGTATACGGTGGTAATTCAAGGTACTTGCCTGCCATCTGAACGACATGGGATTTAGTATCTTACCCAAGGGCACTAACCTTATAGCACCCCCTTAATTGTATCTGGAGAGTTTTCCTCATTATGGCAGAGGAATGTACCTTAAACACATATCGTATCGTCTGTAACTTGTGACTGCAGGACTGTTGCCAACACAACATATTCAAGAATGTTCCACATAAATTAAAGTACCCACTTTGCCCACACGTGCTTGTAATGACAGAACCATTCGAGTACAAGTGATAAATAGAACAATTATGTGACTAAATTAAAAAAAAAAGCTTATGTGGTTTGTGGTTGTTCCTGATATTGGCAGAGGACAGTCTCAAGCCAAATAACAAGTTAAGACACCTGGGAAAATGCTAGAGTCAGTCATGGAATAAATCCATTCATGTTGGTTATTCTTCAGCTTTTTTCATTATCTTTTGATCTTTTAATAATACATGGTATGAGCATTGCTTTGAAGATTTAATGAACATAGCTCTGAGGAATGTATTCTATTGGTACGGACAGATGTTGTGTTCTCAAATAAAACTATGACAATAAGTTCATGAGAAGTTTTTAGTACAAACTAAACTGTGTTTGCACAATACTGATGGTACACACTTAACAGAAACCCTCCCACATTTGGAAATGTTTACTTTTTTGATTAGATGGTGTATTCATGTTTTCCTTTTAACCCAGAAATACATTACTGTGGCGCACCCATCCCTACTCCTCGGGTGGGAGTGGCTGGTGTCCGGCAGGGGCCAGCATCCGTTCCTGCTCCCAGGAGGAGGGCCGTTGAGCAATAGCCGGGCCCACCACCTGCCCAGCCGGAGGTGGAGGAAGAGGCGTGTGAGAGACTGGCGCAGCCGAAGATGGAGGTCGCGAGTGCTGTGTCGTCGCCACTCGCCACTCGGGTGGCCTTCGCTGCAGGGAAGGCGGACGCACCTGAGCAGCATCCGCAATCACACCTCACCAGCGTAAAAGTCTGTGACTGTTTAATGTGGTTGTTGTTGGTGTTTGTGTTTGGCTGGTGGCTGAAAAGCTGCAGCTGTGCAGGAACAACAACCGTGTATAGAAGCGAGTCAATAAAAGTATGCTGAAAAGCATTGAATTGTGGACCAGTCTGCCATGGAGTTACTACAATTACATTACAGTACATGACTTAATTACTCGCTCAAGAAAGTTATTCCGTAAAATGGCCTGAAACACATTGTCTCATGGCTATTAGTTAACAATATAAATCTTAAACTACAGCTCTGCACAACATCTAAGCCCTAATGTAATGAGAACACACATACAATCTTTCTTTTAGTGTTTATATATGAACACAAAGCCAACGACACAAAGCAAAGATGAAAACCAGCAGAAAGAATCTTTGAAGTGATGACTGCAGTGATTCTACTTCAGAAACATGAACACGTAGAAATGGAGGTTACAAGCCTGACTGCTCATCACTTCTTTTGTTACCTGTTGAAGTTCACTTTCTGGCTGCTGGATAAGGGTAATCATTTGATGGTCTGAAGACTGAAGACGCTCTGAGGGACTGTTTCAGCTCCACTGTGTTGGAAGAGCTCTGTGTTCCTCACGGGGATGACACCGATAGCTTAGGTCAGCACTGACCTCGCATCTGATAAAGACCATCATGAGGCTGGTCCTCAAACATCTCTGCCCCACAGTGAGGTCTTCATTGGATCCGCTGCAGTTCGCCTACCAGTCTGGGTTTGAGAGCTAGGTGCCTCCTGCACCTAGCTCTCACCCACCTGAGGAAGCCTGGACATACTCTGAGAGTCATGTTCTCTCACTTTGCCAGTGCTTTTAACACCATCCAGCCTGGACTTCTGAGGGACAAGCTGGAGTTGTCAGGAGTGGACCAGCACCTGTCCCAGTGGATACTGGACTACCTCACTGGGCCCCCACGGTATGTGAAGACACAGGGCTGTGTCTCTGACAGGCTCTGCCCATCTCAAATTACCCCAAAACATGAAAATCCATAATGTCTTCCATGTGTTTCAGCTGAAACCTGTCATCTCCAGTCCTTTTTCTGTGTGTACAGACGCTCCCTCCAGTGTAATATTTACAACAGGTGATGGGAAATGGGGCGTCCAGGGATCCAGGGAAGCGGGAGCGCCAAATATCCAAGACGCAAGACACTCCACATTCACTCAGCTCAGGCAGGTTCACCAAACACTCCAGGGAGGGAAATCCAAGGAAGGTCTGTACACACAGAAAAAGGACTGGAGATGACAGGTTTCAGCTGAGACACATGGAAGACATTATGAATTTTTAAAGTTTTTGGATAATTTGAGATTAATGGAGTCAATAACAACAGGGCCAATAAAGGAGAAAATCTTTGGGTAATAACATGAGTAGAAAGCTAAACTTGCTGATCAGGACTGTAGACAGGATCCGGGGCTTGGTTGCAGTCCACCATTTATTCTCTTCCTTTGTGCAGAGCAGGGCAGCCTGGATGGCCCTCCAGACACGGTGGCACCTGCGGAGATGATGTTTAACAGATGGAACAGAGAGCTCACCTTCGAGGGATAGGAAGAAATGAGGTTGATAGCCAAGAGATGATCCAAATGGAGATAGCCAGGTAGCAGAAGAGGTCATAATGTTGTGAGCACATTCAATTCAGGACACCAGGGAGCTCCTAGTGCAGTGATTCTTAACCTTGTTGGAGGTACCGAACCCCACCAGTTTCATATGTGCTTTCACTGAACCCCTCTTTAGTGAAAAATAAAATATGATTTTTTTCAACTTCAAGACATAGATATGTTTTTTACTAGTGCACAAAATGAGCCATGCGTGTCACGGCGGAGGCTCTGCCGAACCCCTGAGACCAACTCACCGAACCCCTAGGGTTCAATCGAACACTGTCCTAGTGTTTGATTAGTAGATACGATGCAGTGAAGGGCAGTCTTCAGTTCTTAGTCGGCCTGCTCGGCCTGGCCATTGGTCTGGGGATGAAACCTGGAAGATAAACTAGCCTTAGTACCCAGGGCCGAGCAGGACACAGCCTACACATGTGAGATGAACTGGGGTCCCCAGTCAAAAACATGTCTAACGGTGTGGCATGATGCTGGAATACATGATTGTAAGGAGTTTGGCAGTCTCTAGACCTGAAGGGAGTTTAGGGGAGCAACAAAATGTGCAGCCTAGGTGAACCAATAAGTGCAGTGACAAAATCAAGTACAGTGTGGGAGGAGACTTGTTTTGTGGACATATAGAGCATGCTAACACATTTTCACAGACATCCTTGATTAGTATAGGCCACCACAACAGGTGCTGAATGAATGTTATGGTTTGGTTGATTCCAGAGTGACAGGAGAATTTGGCGATGTGTGCATAATGAATTAACTTGGAACGAATTGAGGACGGAGCATAGATAGCCAACTAGGTGGACCATTTCCAGGATTGGGTTCGACTTATTGAGCTTGTTGGACAGTTGACTGAATGTCACGAGTGGCTAAGCTGGACTGTTGACTCATTTGAGAGATTATCAGAGGTGGTGAATTGCTGGGAGAGAGCATCCAGTTTGACATCCCAGGACCCAGGCCTGTAAGTTATTGTGAAATTAAATTGGGTGAAGAATTTAATTTCCTGGCTTGACGAGTGTTGAGCCAGTTGTCCAACTGGAGGTAAGCCAGGATCTTATGGTCAGTCCATACAATAAAGGGATGCTCAGCTCCTTACAACCAATGCCTCCATTCCTCTATGGCCAGTAACTCATGATCCTCCACATCATAGTTATGTTCAGCTGGGGAGAAACGACAAGAATAGAAAGCACAGGAATGCACAGTACTGTCCTGTTGTTGAGAGAGAACAGCCCCCAGGCCTGAGTCAGAGACATCTCCATAATAAATTGATGGTAGAGATCAGGTTGAGATAGAGGTCAAGTTTTCTGAAGATGGGGACTCTGCAAAAGCTGAAAAGCAGACATCAGCAAAGGCAGTGGATATTTATTTTCCGCAGTGATTGTGCTGAGACCCAGAAATCAACAGATGGATGCAGAGTTTTATCCTTCTTCACAACAAAACCCCCCCCACAAAAACCCAGCACTAAGTGGCGAGAAAGAGAGTCGAATTATGCCAGCAGGTAATGAATCCTTAATGTATTTCTCCATGCATTCACGTTCAGGTTTGGGTAAACTATGCAGGTGTCTAGAGGGCATGGGAGCACCCAGGAGCAGATCTATCATACAGTCTAAGTGAAGGAAGAGAGAGACCCAGGTCTTCAGCCAAATCATGACATACAGGAGGAACAGATATAAGGTCCGGTGGGTCTGGAGAGAGTGAAGGGGGCTCAGAGGTGTGAAGTGGAGAGGTGGATTGTAAACAAAACTGGTGGCAATGAATCCAACCAGAAACTGTCAGTTTGACTGTCAATGTTTGAGTTGTGGTAAGAGGAGTGAGAGGACCCTCATAGAGATTCAGACTGATTTGTTCCGAGCATAGGTTGTTCTTCGTTGTCGTCAACAACACTCTCTCTCCCACCTGCTGTCTCCAGTGCGCATCTGCAGGAGGGAGAAAGAAAGAACAGAGGGCATTCTGGGAAACATAGTTCCTATGTCTCTGATGTTCAAGGGAATGATTGTCAATCTTAATCGTCAATCTCAATCTTGAAGAGAGACTAGAGAATATAAAGAAGCAGGTAATTCCCTGGCAGCTAAATCTTTCTGGATTTCAGCATTTAAACTATGTAGGAAAACCCTTGCAGAGCGCTTTCCTCACAACCCCTTTCTTTGGCTAGGATCCAAACATCAATGAAGAAATCGCCCACACTCCGCCTCCCTTGTTTTAACAAGAAAAGGCAATGTGCAGCGCCATCAGGATTTGAGTCGTTGACAAAAATACTTTTGAATTTTGCAAGAAAATCTTCAGAAGAGAGGTCAGCATTTAATACAGCATGAGTCCACTATAGGGTTCAATCATGCATTAATTGAAGGTTATCTTTGAACTGTTTAATTCATGTGTCCTTTGCTGAACACCAAAGCACCTTACGTAAGAAAGCCAGCACTCTTCTCCAAATCACCTGTGAAAACCTCAGGGTAATGGCTTCTCTTTGCAAGCATCTGCACCGACAGCATGTCACGAATACTGGGCTGAGAGGATTCAATGGCTGGATTCAAGGAGATCAAGTTTAGTGAGTTTATTTACAGTGATAATACCAAAGTGATATATACAACAGGTGATGGGGAAACGGGGGCTCCAGGGATCAAAGGATGAGACAGAGCAACAACCAAAAAATCCAGAAAAATGCATTTCATAAAAATGATAAATTAATTCTCATTTTCATGGATGAAATAAGTATTTGATCCCTTTGCAAAACATGCTTTAGTACTTGGTGGCAAATCCTCCAATTTTATCCCACTCCTCCTTGCAGATCCTCTCCAAGTCATCAATGTGGAGACTGACTAGGACACTCTGAGATCTTAATGTGCTTCTTCTTGAGCCAATCCTTTGTTCCCTTGGCCATGTGTTTTGGATCATTGTCATGCTGGAATACCCACCCATGATCAATTTTCAATGCCCTGGCTGAGGAAAGGGGGTCGTTACCCAAGATTTGACAGTACATGTGTTATCCTCCCTTTTCTGTGTGGATAACACCGTACCTACCAGGACTGTACGGTGTTTCTCCAACAACAAACCCTGGATTACCCCAGAAATTAAAGCTGTCCTCAAGCAGAAGAGGAGGGCCTTCAAATCCAAAGACAAAGAGGAGTTGAAAAGGGTGCAGAGAGAGCTGAGGGGACTGATAAGGAATGGGAAGGACAGCTACAGGCAAAAGATGGAGAACCAGCTTCAGCAAAATAACGTTGGTGAAGTCTGGAGAGGTCTCAGAACCATCTCAGGCCACAAACATCAGAACTCTCTGCCTGGGAGGGATGTGAGGTGGGCAAATGAACTGAATCATTTCTTCAACAGATTTGATTCAGCCATGAGGCAGTCTCCAACATCGGCTGCAGACTCACCCACCCCCACTGCTGCTGTTCCACCTCTGACACCTCAGACACTTCACACCTCCTCTATTCACCCTGCTCACCCCTCCCACCCCAACAACAGCATCCAATACACACTCAACACAAGGCTCCAGCCTGTCTCTCTCAACCACCCAGGTTAGGAGGGAACTGAGGAGGATTAAAGCCAAGAAGGCAGCGGGTCCAGATGGCATCAGCTCGAGGGTCGTCAGGTCCTGCGCGGACCAACTGTGTGGGGTGATGGAGCACCTCTTCAACCTAAGCCTGAGGCTGGGACGAGTCCCACAGCTCTGGAAAACCTCCTGTGTTGTACCAGTGCCAAAGACTTCACGGCCCAAGGACCTCAACAGCTACAGGCCGGTGGCTCTGACATCCCACCTGATGAAGACCCTGGAGCGGTTGGTCCTGGCTCAGCTTCGGCACCTGGTGAGCTCATCACTGGACCCACTTCAGTTTGCCTACCAACCTGGCATTGGAGCGGATGATGCCGTAATTCACCTCCTACATCGTTCCCTCGCTCACCTGGAGACCGCTGGGAGCACTGTGAGAATCATGTTCTTTGATTTCTCCAGTGCCTTCAACATCATTCTTCCCTCGGTTCTGAAGGACAAGCTGGAGAACTCTGGAGTGGACCATCACCTCACTACCTGGATTTTGGACTACCTCACCGACCGACCACAGTATGTGAGGACTCAGGGCTGTGTGTCGGACAGGGTCGTCTGCAGTATGGGGGCCCCACAGGGAACGGTTCTGGCTCCGTTCCTCTTCACCATCTACACTGCAGACTTCTCCCACAACTCCACCCAGTGCTTCCTGCAGAAGTTCTCTGATGACTCTGCAATAGTCGGCCTCATCACTGATGGGGACGACAAGGAGTACAGAGGACTGACTCAAGACTTTGTGGACTGGTGCCAGCTGAACTACCTCCAGATCAATGCCAGTAAAACCAAGGAGCTGGTGGTAGACTTCCATAAGCACAAACATCCTCCACTGCAACCACTGAACATCCAAGGTATGGACATTGAGGCTGTGGACAGCTACAGGTACCTTGGTGTTCATCTGAACAACAAACTGGACTGGACTCATAATTCAGACGCCCTCTACAGGAAAGGGCAGAGCAGGCTGTACCTGCTGCGGAGACTCAGGTCGTTTGGAGTGGAGGGCCCACTCCTGAAGACCTTCTATGACTCTGTGGTGGCCTCAGCCATCTTTTATGGTGTGGTCTGCTGAGGCGGCAACATCTCCGCCGGGGACAGGAAGAGACTGAACAGGCTGATCCGCAGGGCCAGCTCTGTTCTAGGATGCCCTCTGGACCCAGTGGAGGTGGTGAGTGACAGGAGAATGGTGGCTAAGCTGTCATCCCTGTTGGACAACATCTCCCACCCCATGCATGAGACTGTGACAGCACTGAGCAGCTCCTTCAGTGGCTGCGGCACCCACGGTGTGGGATGGAGAGATTTCGCAGGTCTTTCCTCCCCACTGCTGTCAGACTCCACAACAAAGACTTTAACTGATCAAACACACACATCCACAAATGTGCAATAACACTAATGTGCAATAATCTTTTCTGGCATCGTTGTATTTTTACTCAATTGTATATAGCATTTGTATTCTATTTTTATCTTCTTGTATATTTTATTTTATTTTATTCTACTGTATATAGTATTTTATTTTATTCTATTCTGTACAGTTGTGTACTGTATTTATTCTTATTTTATTTTATTCTAATTTTTGCTTCATAACTTTTGCACTGTCCACTTCCTGCTGTGACAAAACAAATTTCCCACGTGTGGGACTAATAAAGGTTATCTTATCTTATCTTATCTTATCTTATCTTATCTTATCTTATCTTTGATTCAGTACAGTTGTCCTGTCCCCTTGGCAGAAAACATCCCCAAAGCATAATGTTTCCACCTCCATGTTTGAGGGTGGGGATGGTGTTCTTAGAGTCACAGGCACCATTCTTCCTCCTCCAAACATGGTGAGTTGAGTTGATGCCAAATAGCTCGATTTTGGTCTCATCTGACCACAACACTTTCACCCAGTCCTCCTCTGACTCATTGAGATGTTCAGTGGCAAACTTCAAACAGGCCTGTACATGTGCTTTCTTGAGCAGGGGGACCTTGTAGGCACTGCACGATTTCAGTCCTTCACGGCGTTACCATTTTCTTGGTCCCAGCTGACTTGAGATCATTGATCGTCAGTTCCTCATGAGTAGTTCTGGGATGGTTCCACACCATTCTCATTGTCATTGAAAGGTGAGATCTTGCGTGGAACCACAGACCGCAGGAGATTGGGAGTTATTTTATGGTTCTTCCATTTGCAAATCATCACACCAACTGTTGTCACCTTCTCACCCAGCTGCTTGGTGATGGTCTTGTAGCCCATTCCAGCCATGTGTAGGTCCACAATCTTGTCCCTGACATCACTGGAAAGCTCTTTGGTCTTGGCCATGGTGAAGAGTTTGGAATCTGTATGGACAGAACTTTGTGCCATCAGAAACTGAATTTGAATAAGTTAAATTTGAATTCGAATTGCTCAGATTGAATCTGAATTGTAACTTGAATAAATGCTTTTTAAAACTGAATTTGAATTAGCCTAATTTGAAATTCAATATATTGGTTTGAAAATGATCGTCACTGAATTAAAATTGAATTTTATATTTTGAAAATGAATTCATTTGCTTTGAAACTATATTTTATCCCTTAAAAATGTAGCTCTGGAATAATTTCAGTTCCAATTCTCACCATTCAGTTTCAGTTCTACAATTCAGTTTTTTGAGACTTAAATCTGGTTCTGGTTCCAGAGTAATTGAGCGCAGATTATAGAACTCCGTTTTACCAGCAGACCGAAAGTGTTACAGACAGAAATCTACAGCATCTTGAGCTGGAGCTGGATTAAGACCTCAGAAGTCATGTCGAATGACCAGCGGATAAACTCTCAGGTTGGTAATAAATGTATTACATGTATAAGAACAAGCGTCATGTTAACAAATGATAGCCGTACAGTAACTTTTATGCTTATTGTAGCTGTTAGCTAAAAACGCTAATTTAGTGTAGTTTTCCCTGGATTCAGCTTTGACAAACAAATACGATCAACTGTTTCTAGTAGAATTCCAAAGTTGTCATCTTGTACCCTCTCAGAACCCCATATGCTTGCAGAGACCCCTACAGTAGGGAAACATGCAAATGAATGTCCAAGCTATTGTATTTTAGCTTTATTTATATCTCACACAGCATCCCAACTCTTTAGCTAACTTAATAACTTTAGCTAAAGTGAATAGTTAGTCTAATTCATTAGTGCAGCATTACTGGATCACCTCTGTTTGAAGTGATATGATATGAAATACAACTATCACTGAAACAGCAAACTTTGTAAAAAAAACAAAAACAAAAAAAACAAAATAAAAAAACAACACTTCTCATTCTCTAAACGTTTGGCCACAGCTGTAGATTACACTATCAGTGCTTTTTCACTCTTGTCAGTAATTAAATTTCTAAATTCTCTTTGTGCAGTTGCAGGTAAACAATATCCAATATTTCATCTAAATGACTGCTTTGTCTTTGAAAAGGTGAAGAGCCTGAGGCCGGTGACAGTCCAGTTCTACTCCAAGTACATCCTTACGGTGGCTCACAGGACAAGGCTACATTCCTGTCCTGCCAGAAGAGAAGAGAAACTTCATAGTCTTCATGCAGTTCAACCACACCTGTCATATTCCGTATGACAGGGGTCTCAAACTCCAGTCCTCGAGGGCCGGTGTCATGCAACTTTTCCATGTGTCCCTGGTGCAACACACCTGAATAAAATTAGTAGGTCATTAGCAAGAGTATAGAACTTGACTGCATGCTGAGGTGGCAACCCCTAAAATCTAGGTAAATGTTTGTATTTGGAATAATATACTTCTAAAAATACTTTTATTGCAGCATGTTCATTCACTCATGAGCTGCTGTAACATGAATCAAATGGCTGAATTGCCACCTCAGCATGCAGTCACGTTCTATGGTCTTGTCGCTTCTTCTTCTTTGTGTTTAACGGCGGTTGGCAACCAACGTAAAGGAGCATTACCGCCTCCTACTGTTCCGGAGTATGGGTCAGACAGTGAGCTTACAATCTGTATCCAAACAAACAAACAAACAAACAACAACAAAAAAAAAACAAAAAAAACCTTACACTCTTTCATAAACACCTATAGCCTTCAAAAACACCACCAGTTCCCTCACCTGTGCCTTACTACCCTCCAGCACACTCTTCAGATTAAATTCCCCGATTCCCCGCTCCCTCAATCTATTCTGCAGAACTTTCCTCTCCACATCATAACCCTTGCACCGCAGTATTACATGCTCTACCGTCTCCTCCTCCTCCTGGCACAGTCCACAAAGCCCCGTCTCATGTTCTCCTATCATCTGTAGTGTTTTATTTAATGCACAATGTCCCAGTCTAAGCCTGGTAATGACCACCTCTGCTCTCCTATTACCCCCATACAACCTACACCCTGCCACCTCCTTCTTAAAATGATACAATTGCCTGCCCTTACTCCCAGAATCCCACCGCTCCTGCCACTCCTGAACTACCTGCCTCCAAACAATACCTTTTGCTTCAGATCCGCTGCTTTTAATTTCCATCTCAGTCCTATGTTTAGTCAATGCTCCTTTTGCCAACCTATCCACCTTTTCATTTCCACTGATTCCTACATGAGCTGGCACCCAAAGAAAGTGAATATTGCCACCACAACACCTTATTCTGCTTATAGTCTCCAGAATAGTATACAGCATACCCTGCCTTGTCTTCGAACAAAACGATTGTAGACTTGAAAGAACAGCTGCTGAGTCAGAACATACTACTACCTGCCTGAGCTTTGAACACTCTATCCATTTCAATGCTACCAAAATTGCTACCATTTCAACCGTGTACACTGCCAGTCCATCCGAAGTGCGTCTGTTTATTTCAATATTTTTGGATGGAACTACTATTCCAAACCCTGTAATTCCAGTATCTGGACTTTTAGCACCATCCGTGAACACATGAATATACCCAGGGTATTCATTCGAGCTGAAACAAGATCGACTTTTCCTTTCAATTTCCTCTTCAGATCCAGCAAGTACCAGTCCACAGGAGGGGTCTCCAATAACCATGGAGGAACCACAGGGAACACAACTGCAGGACATATTTTAAGTTCATACACATGACACTCCTTAGCCCACTGATTCCCCACCTTTCCAAAATGATCCTTCTGACTTCTTCCATACTCCCAGCACTCCAAAAGTACCTCCTTTGTAGGATGTGCGTCACCATGACCACCAAGATGAACCCAGTAATTCACAGATACTTGCTTCCTCTTAAGATCCAGGGGCATTTCTCCCATCTCCACCTGTAGGGCACTGACTGGAGACGTTTTAAAAGCTCCACAGCACACTCTAAGGGCTTCCGATTGCAAAACATCCAAACGTCTCAACACAGAACGAGCTGCTGAACCATATGCCACACACCCGTAATCGAAGACAGATCTAATCAATGCCTGGTAAAGTCTTTTCAAAGAACAGCTTGCTCCCCAACCCCTCCCAGCTACACACCTCATAACATTAACAACTTTTTTACATTTGGTTTCAATCCGGTCAATATGCTCCCTCCATGTCAGTCTTGAATCAAACACAACACCTAAGTACTTAAAAGAGCTCACTTTCCCAATTTCCTCGTCATACAGTTTCAATGTTAAAGTCTCACTCACTGTTCTTTTGGTAAAGAACATCATTTTTGTTTTTTCCACCGAAAACCTGAATCCCCAGTCAAATCCCCACTCAACCACCATATTTACAGCCTCCTGAACCTTGCCCACTAGGTGCTCAATATTTCTTCCTTTTTTCCATAACACACCATCATCAGCGCGTTACAGTAACTACGTTATTATTGTGGTAACGAGCACGGTAACTAGTTATTATGCCAAAACCAGGAACGCGTTACTCGTTACTGGGATTTAGATAGGCTCGTTACTCGTTACTTCGTGTGGTGGATATCGCGGAGCTTCCACAGATTCAATAACATTAGCAAGTGGTGGAAGCCAGCAGGTGGATGAAGGAAAAGGGAGGCAAGAGGAGAGACCCGAAGCGGCCGCCGATCCGCGTGTCAGGTGAACTGAACTTCAGGTAAGAAGTTATGACCTGCAGTCTATCTGAGTCAGATATAAACCAAGTTTAGGTGGAGTTTATTTTCGGTATGCTGACATTTTCGTACTGCGTGCTAGCTAGCATGACGGAGTTTCCATACAGCTGGGTGGGTGCTATGTTACTGATGTTGAACTTTATTTTGTTCATACGGTTAATTATTAGAGTTGCCAACCGTCCCGTAAAAACAGAATCGTCTGGTATTCAGAGAAAATATTACGCGTTTCGTACTGAGGTGAAAAGGAACACAGTTTGTCCCGGACTTCAGCTACAATGAAAAAGACACAAAGCTGAAGCTGCACAGCTGCCTCTTCTTCTCTCATTCTCTCCTGTTTCTACTTCAATCACGAAACTGATCAATGATCAGCTGATCGGCTTTTCTCTCTTGTTTATTTATCGCCCACTTTGCGCCAGAAAGAGGAAACCAGCGGATGTCGCGTTAAACAACAGCAGCACGTTTAAGCTTGATCAGCTGTTGTTAGAATTTATTTAATATTAATTTCTAGTATCAGCTGATGTTTGCTGGAGCCACAGCTGTAAAGCTGCTGGTCATGATATCAGTTTGGTTATCTGGTGAGAGGGAAACATGAAGATGAAACCAGGAGATGTCCTTACTGAATCATCAGAGCTGAACAGGTGATGGAGAAACAGGTTTACCTTTTAGGTGACATGAATGAGTTGAAGGGACGTTATGAACTGTTTCTGAGAGACAAATAACACCAGGATCCTTTTCTATGTAGCTGACAGCTGGTAACTGTGCAGGGGCGGGTCTAGCAAAGTGTTGCCAGGGGGGCAGGTAGGGCATTAACAGGAAAGGGGGCACAAGGAAATACTTTTCTTTATTATTCTCATTTAAAATGTCTCGCTTTTAAAAAAAAAATTATCTGAGTCTTACAACAAACAATTGATAGATTGATACATATGTACCATCAGAACAGTGTACATCACTGTCACAACAGTGTTTGTTTTCATTCAAAGGCTTTATGATTTTTCCTATAATGGTGGGCGGTCTCTAGTCAAAATGCCCGGGACGATTTTTTTTTGTCCCAGTCCAGCTCTGTATGCAGCTCATCTGCAGTCTGGTGTTACCTACATCTTCCTATTCAGAAGGCAGAATTTCCAAGTTCTGAGTACAATCAAAAGCACCACGACTGCAGTTTTTGTGTTGGATGTAAAAAGCAGGCTAGAATCATGGCGGCGGTCAACGACGGTCCAGGCATGGGATTTCTCTCGTGGAAATGTGCACATTATTTTTTCCTTTCTGTTGGTAGGTGGCACAGTGCACTTGTGGCAAGTAAGCAAGATAGAAGACTGACAATCTTGCTGGGTATCCAGTTACGGAAGCAACACATTAACAAGAGAATTCTGAGTAAAACCAAAGTTACTTTCCCTAGTAACTAGTTACTTTGAAAGTAACGAGTAACTTGAAGTAACTGAGTTACTTTTTTAGAGAAGTAACTAGTAATGTAACTAAGTTACTAATTTAAAGTAACTTACCCAACACTGTTGTTCTGTCTCTCATAGCTGAGGGTTTGAAGGCATTCATCCTCACTGATCAGACTCGCTGGTCCTGCTGTTCATAAGTGCCTCAGAAACATGCTTTACCATTGGTTTTAATGGATAAGCTTGGTGTTTTGTGCACTCTGAACATGCTGTAATGTGCCTTTTACTCTTAGTGCTTTCAATTCACATGATTTGAGGACTCTTCTATATGCTTCGTCTTGCTAGGCCTTATGCAGTGCTTAATACTGTAGACCACAATATTTTACTACAGAGATGAGAACATGTTATACTAAAGGTACTGCGATGTAGTGTTTTGAATCATATCAAATAGACTCCAATTTGTTTATGTAAATAGTGAGTCTTTTGCACACACCATACCATACCGCACTGCACCATATCTTATAGATCTCATATCACCACATCATCTCAAGTGCACTTCACTCTCACACTGCTAGGTTACTTGTGGCTCGTAGGGTATTTAACAGTAAAATGGAATAGTAAAATCCTCTCTGCTTTTAAGATTAAGCTTAAAACTTTCCTTTTTGATAAAATGTGTATGTAGTTGAGATAAAATGTACTGAGTGAGTCACAGTGAACTTTCTCAAAACTGCATTGTATGCATTTTATTTTTTATTAATTAAATAGAATTTCTGTAATACTAAGGTTCCACATGTCACTGTTGTAGTGGGGCTTAAATTAGTGGGACACCGCTAGTAAGCATGTTGCATGTGTCAGGGTTCCCAAACAGAGTTGCAGGGACTCCACACTGGCAAGGCATATTTTCTGTAGCTCCTCTCCCTGTACTAAATTATAAGTTTAAATTTGGTGTATTTTGCTTTACTAAGTATGAACTCTTAGGACTAATGGTCCTAAAAGTGTTTTTGATTACTCTGAATGAGAAAAATAGTAATTGAAACGACCTTTTATCCATTACACCACCCATTTATGTGTTTTTCACTTGTGCTAAACAGGAATGAAGAGAGGCCTGCTGCTGTTTGTGTCCACTGATTTTGCTGCTGCATTTTGTCTTATCGGTATGTGTAAATGTTACAGTCAGGTATAGATTTTGTTTTATGTCAATAATGGGTTTGTCATCCAAGGCTGTAAGTTAAATAGTGTTTTTTACCCCGCTATTACATCTGATTTTGAAGTGGCTGTTGAGGGAAACCACACCATTATTTTTATATTTTTATGTTTTTTATTTATTGTGGGCCAGAGTTGCATGGACTCCACACTGAGATGAAGAGAAGCCTTCCCATGATGCACTGAGCATGTCTTCTTCAATCACGTTTCGTCACACCTGTCATAGTGTGCTGTGTGGTAGGCAAGGCAGGAATCAAATGCAGGACCTAGAGCCAGAAATTATTAACTGAAAGAGGCAGGTTTATTGCTGTTACTAAATACTCAAAACAAAATGCAAAAATGCTAAAGAAACAAAGGAAAAACTAGAAAATTTGAATTCTACGAGGAGAAAGGAGCTGGAATACGCAACAGAGAACAGAGAGAGATGCAGAGAGATGCAGACAATATACCGGGGAGGACGGTGGACACACCTGGGAAACACAGTTGAACAGAATCAGGCTGACAAAACAGGGGAAGCAAAACTAGACACAGCTCACATGAGACAAGGTACTATTGAAATAAAACAGGAAATAGCAAACACAGAGATCAGGACTGAGATATGTGAACTTAACATGGAATAAACACGCAGAGAAATGACTGGGAAGAAATAAAGGAACTACAAAAAATGATGACTAAACATAATCAAACAAGAAACCATGAACCAGAAATACAGACAATAAAACGTAAAGGCACCAGGAACTAAAAACAAACAGGAGACTATGGAGTTCAAACACAAAAACTCATCTTAACCAAGAATGTGCCCAAAAATCCATACAACAGGATTAATTGAAAACCCCCAAAACTTAAAACTCTGGATAAATGAACCAGGGACCATGACAACACCACGTTGCATTTAATCATTAGTTCTTATTATTATCTCCCTCCCCTCACCCCCAACTGGGCATGACAGATGGCTGAGACTGGTTGTTCTGGAGGTTTCTTCCTGTTAAAATTGAGCTTTTCCTTCCGACTGTCACCAAGTGTTTGAAAGTGTTTGCTTGTCTGATCGTTCTTTTTTTCAACCTGTTACTATAAGATCTATACCTTATAATATGACGTGTCTTGAGATGAATGTTGTTGTGGTTTGGAGCCATACTGAAATGAAATTAAAACTGAATTATTGAGGCGAACAAGAACAGCGGAAACTTTCGAGATCGTTTTATAACCATGCCTTGTTTCTCAACATAATTCAGTCTCGGCAGTCTACACTGAAATCCCTGAACTTCATGGCTTAGGCTTGTCTTGACACTGTGAGTTATGGGGCTTTTTATACAAAATGGCCCTGTGTCTAGTCCATTCATTTTGCCACAGGTGCATTCCAGGTGGCTTAAGTTCTGTTGCATATGTATCTTAAGGAGTATTTAAGGAAACTATATGGAACATCAAAGGGCTGAAAGTAAATGAAACTGTATTTTCAAAAATGAGCAAAAAGGATCTAAAAACATGTTCGTACATGGCTGTAAGGCATTAGTGAATACTCAACTTAACAGAACAGTAATGTTTTACATGTTTCCAATTAAACTTACTTCCTAGAGACATCTAGGAAAATGGTAGAAGGTATGTAATATCTTTTCACACAGACCACCTTACAGTTTTATGTCCATAACATAATGGGTTTGATTTATGTCTCTAGTACAATATCTGTGTGCTAAAGGCTCCAGCTGAAACAACTATACATATTTTTCCTCTTTTGTGACACATACCATACATTTACGTTACGCCACATGCACATTCATGCAGCACTTTTTTTCTGTGCATTTAAACATGTGTGATACTTTCTGTCTTAAAACACAATCTCAGGTTCAGCATCTTGCCTGAGGACACTTGGAGACACAGACCAGAGGAGCTAGGAGTGAACCATAGGCTGCTAACAACAATCCTTTTCACACATAGGATAGGTAATTTTGATGACCTTTTAAAATGATAACATTGATTACATTTAAGTCCCATTTTTGTCATACATGCAAGGCTTGTTACAGCTGTGGTTTCATTAAATTATTAAGGAACTTTTAAATACTGCGTTCACTTGAGTTCTTTCAGGACACAGATTCAGTTCGAATCGGGCACAGAGAGCATGTAGCAAGATTGCTAATCACTCCCAAGCACTCAAATGCTTCCTTAAATATAGCCGCCTCGATAAAACTCACTGTCAGTTAATAAGGTATGTGACAGGACAGTGTATCACTGCTTCCAAGAACTTTCCAAATCAAACTATAATATCACAAACCTCATTGTGCTCTGCAATAATGCTTTTTATGAAGGAATGTGTGCATGAGGGTGTGAGTGCAAGAGAGAGAGGGGAGCTGAGAGGCTACGAGAGGACACGTAGACTTAGATCTTTGAGTATAGTGTGAGTTCAGGCTTTTGATGATTTATTTTTGACCCTGCGTGGATTAGGGAAAACCTGAAATAAATTCAAACTGGTGCACCCAATTGTTGTTTTTTAAAGTCATTAAAGATGCTGTGCAGTCATTCCACCCTAGAAAAAGAACAGCTCAAAAAGCCCGATATGACCATGCCATTTATAAACTTCTAACCAGAACTATATCTCTACTGTATATTATGAAATTAATTAGTCAGAAGAAACGTTATTTTCAGATTTCAGGTGTTCATTTGGTAACTCACAAAGAGACACAACAACTGTGCAATGGTAAGATGCATAAGACCACTACGACTAAATCTATTTAGTCGTAATGTGTTTTCATGTGTCATGTTGAAAACATGTTAGTAGGTCTAACACAGTAGGAATTCTGTTGGAACTTTTTTTTATTTTTAAGAAAGTCAACCAGTATGGTAATTTAGTCATAAGATGATGTTTAAGTACAGGGTGGGCCATTTATATGGATACACCGTAATAAAATGGGAATGGTTGGTGATATTACAGTCCTGTTTGTGGCACATTAGTATATGTGAGGGGGCAAACTCCTCAAGATGGGTGGTGACCATGGTGGCCATTTAGAAGTCGGCCATCTTGGATACAACTTTTGTTTTTTCAATAGGAAGAGGGCCATGTGACACATCAAACTTATTGGTAATGTCACAAGAAAAACAATGGTGTGCTTGGTTTCAACGTAACTTTATTCTTTCATGAGTTATTTACAAGTTTCTCTTTGTTCACAGCCATTGACATGTCGAAGAGGTTAACACGTGAGGAGTGGATCGAAATTTTGTTGATATCTGGTGAACGCAGTAACAGCAGATTTCAATGCAAGACACCCTACGAGACCACCCATCTCCCATGCTACAGTTAGCAAACTGCTTGCTAAGTTTTGTGAAACTGGTTCAGTGTTGGATTTGCCAAAATGTGGATGCAAGAAAACTGTCACTAATGAAGAAACATCAGTGGCTGTTCTAGCTTCATTCAGCAAGAGCCCACAGCGTAGCACTCACCGCATGTCACTGGAGAGTGGCATTAGTCGAACATCCCTTTGGCCGATATTAGCTACTCACAAATGGCACCCTTACAAACTCCAGCTACTGCAGCATCTCAACGAGGATGACCCAGATCGGCGCACAGAATTTGCAGAATGGGCAAAACAAAAATTGGAACAGGACCCTCAGTTCACGCAGAAGATTTTGTTCAGTGATGAGGCAAACTTTTATGTGAATGGTGAAGTTAACAAACAAAACCACCGCTATTGGTCTGACACTAACCCACATTGGATGGATCCTCCAAGACTGTTGGAACAACAAAAGTGATGGTTTGGTGTGGTATATGGGGTACAACGATAGTGGGTCCATTCTTCATCAATGGAAACCTCAAGGCCACTGGATATTTGAAATTGCTACATGATGATGTGTTTCCCTCTTTATGCACTGAAGCTGGCACGTTCCCTGAGTTTTTCCAGCAAGATGGTGCACCACCACATTATGGGTGCCAGGTCCGAGCATTCCTAGATGAACAGTTTCCTGGAAAGTGGATTGGTCGTCGTGGGCCAGTTGAATGGCCCCCAAGGTCTCCCGATCTGACCCCCTTAGACTTTTATCTTTGGGGTCATCTGAAGGCAATTGTCTATGGTGTGAAGATACGAGATGTGCAGCACCTGAAACTACGGATACTGGATGCCTGTGCTGGCATTTCTCCTGCGGTGTTGCTATCAGTGTGTGAAGAGTGTGAGAAGAGGGTTGCATTGACAATCCAACACAATGGGCAGCACATTGAACACATTTTATAAGTGGTCAGAAACTTGTAAATAACTCATGAAAGAATAAAGTTACGTTGAAACCAAGCACACCATTGTTTTTCTTGTGACATTAATAATAATAAGTTTGATGTGTCACATGGCCCTCTTCCTATTGAAAAAACAAAAGTTGTATCCAAGATGGCCGACTTCTAAATGGCCACCATGGTCACCACCCATCTTGAGGAGTTTGCCCCCTCACATATACTAATGTGCCACAAACAGGACTTTAATATCACCAACCATTCCCATTTTATTACGGTGTATCCATATAAATGGCCCACCCTGTACTTTGAAGACTGCAGTGTCCACAGAATGTACAAGGGATGAACATAAAGAAGTGAACTAATGTTGTACTCATCTTGTATTCTTCTATGTGCAAGTTTTAACAGGTAGCACATTTGGCACTGTGTGCTGTGTTACATAGCAACAGAAGGCTCTGCAAGCCTCACTCATTAAGATAGTGAGGCTTTCTGCTTGACTGGATCAGCTGAAGCTATGTTCAGAGTTTTGGTTTAAAATGGGATGGAATAGCCACATTTTTCACTAATTCTTTTACAGTTTCCTGTATGTGCTATATAGATTCTCTGCTGAAGGAATGTGTTATATATGCACCCTGTGGAGCTGAACACAACCAAATGAAACCCAGCTGTAAAAGTACTGTACTGCAGCACAAACTGTATGTTGCAGTGGAATCTGCATTTGCTTCGTAAAAATGCAGAAAATCTATATTTTTTTATGCTTGATAATCTATTGCCAAACTCTTTCATTCATCTTCTGGCGCTTATCTGGGTTTGGGATGTCTAAGCAGAGAAGCCCAGATTCCCTCATCATGACCATCTCTGACCATGGCCGTCTCTTCCAGCTCATCTGAAGGGAAACAGTCATTCCCAAACCAGTTGAAAGATATAACCAGAGAGTTCTGCGTCTTGGGGCCTCCTGGTGTGATATGCCCAAAACACCTCAACTGAGAGTCCCTCTTGAATGACCAAACTCACACAGCTTAATGCTCCTGAAAGATTCTGAATACTGATGGTCACTAACCCTGGACTTACCATCAATACATACATACACAGTTTTACCTTCAAGGCACTTTATGACACTGTATTGTCTCAAATAACCATAATACACACAATTGTCTCTCCCTGTAAGGAATGACATGTACTGTAGCGACATGCAGCATGGAAGAAACGGTGACCACATTTTGCACTATGCTACACAGCCTCAACAACTTCATGTGCCCCAAAGGTTACATTGATCCCTAGAGTAAACCTTCTGGTGTCAGGAATTATAAGAACTGTATATTTTGATATCACACATGTTTTCAGTTGAATTTTAAGGTGCCCATCTTCCGCTGTGCCACATGTTATAGATGTTATAAACATCTATACCAAATCTCAGTGTTTTGTATATGAATATGGTCAGGAATGCTCTTGTGCTGAAAAAGCCCTTTGTGTGCTTCCACATTCCAGCTTGAGAAAGTCAAATACAGCAAGGGAGAATTGCTTATTTTTGCTCATTCTTGTGATTTTAGCACAAAGTCCATTCTCTTATCAAGTATCAGAAGTTCAACAATAATTTTCTATCTGAATTTTCACGAATGTGTTGTAAGCTTTACCCTTCTTTCTGAAGAATCAGTGCAGAGTTAAAGAAGGAAGACTTGAGCTGGTTGTCTGATGTTGTGAGAGACCATAGCTTCAATTTAGATTCCAGAGGCTCACTTTTGTCCTTACTGACCTGAACCTTACATTCACATCAAAGAGACGCTTGTTAGAAAATTCCCACAAAGAGGGGTTGTAGAGTTTATGTTTACACTGAGAAAATTACAAGATAATGCTTAATGGTAATTCTAGAGTATATCGCAAGTCCTATCGAGAGCAAGTCAAGTATTCCTACTTGTCTAAAGAGGACTTTGGAGAGTAGATGCTGAGGGAAAGATAAAAACTCAGACAAGAAAAAGAGCTTTTATTTCCATAATACAATTTTCATTTCCTCTTGTTGTGCTTGGCTGATTGTGGCTTTGTGTTTAACACGGTTAAAAATGTGCTGTTTATGTAGTGGGAGGCTGATCAAATTGTTGAGCTCAAATGTTCAAAGCAGGTACAGTACATCCAAGTTACATCTCAACTGTGTTTGATGAAATTTCAGCTGACCTCTTTAAAAGTAACAGTGCTTGACCTTTTGCCTCGAACCAAGAAATTTATGTTTTTCCATCCTCATCCACAGTAGTTTGTTATAATCCCTTCCCAATGGAAGTAGCAGAAGTCTCCAAGACCCCAAAATGCCGTCCTAGAGTCTGTAGGTAACTGTTGCAACTGTTGGTGTCAATGTGGATGTAATGTATTTACAGAGCTACATTGAAGTTGTGCCAGGAAAAAGTACTTGCTGTCCAAAAAGAACAGAGTAAAAGTGCAGTACACTAATGTCACGTCTGCAGTGGCAGACGAGTGGAGGTTGAAAGTAGGACAGAGGACAGATGCAGGCAGCTTCTGATGTGAGCGAGCTTTATTAATAAGGTAGGTGAAACAAAGAGGAACGTAATGGGCATGAAACAAAACCTAAGAATAACCTGAACTGGGAAAAACTAACAGAACCAAACCAGAAACAGAGATGCAGGGAAACTCAGGGAAATACACAGAATGACAGATGGAGATTAAACAGACAAACCAGGAACAGGCAGGAGAACACACAGGGCTTAAATACTCACAGGAGTAATCATGGGATGGGAGACAGGAGGGGAACACACCTGGGAAAAATCAAGGCTGACGAGACACCGACTTAAGGCTGAGAACACTCACATGGGACAGAGACCTTCAGAATAAAACAGGAAACTCACAGACACAGAACCAGACAAGACACTGAACTTAACAAACAGATTCACGAGCAGACAGTGTGACACCATGGACAGACAGAGGGAACACAGAAGTGGGAGCAGGCAGGCACAGAACAGAAAACTAACAAATGGCAACCCTTAACAAAAGACATAACCAGAATAAACAAGAACACAGAATAATATAAGGAAACACAAAACACTGAGTCGTCAGACTCAGGACCATGACAACTAATGAACACAGAGGCAGAAGCAGAGTATTGGAACTGTGTGCTCTGAAGAGATGAATCAAAAAAAGAGTTGGCCAGTAATACTAGACATGCTTAGAGCAAACCAACAGTTCATTTCTAACATTCATAGTTACAAATGTTTGTTGAAGCATGGTGGTGGAAATGTTATGGTTGGGATTCCTTCTCAGCCTCCAGGATTCAAGTCAATGACACAACTCTGCATCAGATCTTTGAAATAGTGTTCAGCCATCTGTTTAACACTGCAGGAAGAATAGATTTTTAGTTCCAGGAATGCCCACAATGTTCAGTGATTAGCAGCAGTTAACATCAGTTCACCATCCGTAAAGATGAAGTTCACCTTTGTCACTGAGTTTTAGTTGTGTTTACACACTGTAAGGTTCAACTGTATGTTAGCCAAAGACAGCTTAGTACAGCTAAACTTTCGGCATAGTGACAGATGTTTACACATCAGCTACACATGATATAATCAGGGGTGCACATAAGTGGTCCGCAGGTGCGCATTCGCTGTCAAAATAAAAGGCGCACCAGATAAGAAGTTGCAACGCGCGTTTCCGTACATAAGATTTTCTGGAGGAGGACAGACATTTGTTTAGAACTCTTAAAGATGTCGAAGAAGCTCCTTTAAGCAATTACTTTGCTGTTCCTCCACCTCCAAAGAAATGTCAGGAGTCCGAACCGCAAAAGAAGCGCGTATTCTCGGAAAAGTGGTTGCAGGAGGTGAGCTGGCTTCAAACAAATGATGAACGCACAGAGATGTGGTGCAGAATAGACCTTTTTATAAATATATTTGATATAGTGACCTATGGTGCTACATTATCATTCCAGTGAACACCAGTGAATGAAGTATCATCTATGTTATATCTATCTCGGGCAGTGTGAGTGGATAATATGGTGGGGAGCTCTGCAAGTGGTGCAGTCAATGCATGTGGATATTTAAAAAAAACACCAGGATGGCTCCCAATTATAGAGATAGATAAGAAAAGATAAACCTTTATTAGTCCCACGCGTGGGTAATTTTTTGGTCATTTGGTAATATTGCACATCAGGGAGACAGTTACAACTGGGATGTGTGTGTGTGTGTGTGTGTGTGTGTGTGTGTGTGTGTGTGTGTGTGTGTGTGTGTGTGTGTGTGTGTGTGTGTGTGTGTGTGTGTGTCTGTCTGTCTGCACATGTGTGTCATCTGCAGAGACCATGTTGTGGAGTCTGACAGCAGTGGGGAGGAAAGACCTGCGAAATCTCTCCGTCCCACACCGTGGGTGCCGCAGCCACTGAAGGAGCTGCTCAGTGCTGTCACAGTCTCCTGCATGGGGTGGGAGATGTTGTCCAGCAGTGATGACAGCTTAGCCACCATTCTCCTGTCACTCACCACCTCCACTGGGTCCAGAGGGCATCATAGAACAGAGCTGGCCCTCCGGATCAGCCTGTTCAGTCTCTTCCTGTCCCCACCAGAGATGCTTGCCCCCCCCCACAGCACACCACACCGTAAAAGATGGCTGACAAAGTCATAGAAGGTCTTCAGGAGTGGGCCCTCCACTCCAAACGACCTGAGTCTCCGCAGCAGGTACAGCCTGCTCTGCCCTTTCCTGTAGAGGGCGTCTGAGTTATGAGTCCAGTCCAGTTTGCTGTTCAGATGAACACCAAGGTACCTGTAGCTGTCCACAGCCTCAATGTCCATACCTTGGATGTTCAGTGGTTGCAGTGGAGGATGTTTGTGCCTGTGGAAGTCTACCACCAGCTCCTTGGTTTTACTAGTGTTGATCTGGAGGTAGTTCAGTTGGCACCAGTCCACAAAGTCTTGGGTCAGTCCTCTGTACTCCTTGTCGTCCCCATCAGTGATGAGGCCGACTATTGCAGAGTTATCAGAGAACTTCTGCAGGAAGCACTGGGTGGAGTTGTGAGAGACATCTGCAGTGTAGAAGTCTCAATTCTCAGAAACCTGGCAGACAAAAAAACCAAACAAATAAATAAAAACATTTCACCATAATAACAATCCAAAGTGCAAAAGCACATATGAGCTTCTAAAACATCTGCTGCCTGACTTAAATCCAGCAGAAATGGTTTGGGTTATTTCAAAGGCAAAACCAACATAAACTAACACAGCACACTGAGAAGCATTCAACTGTAAGTAGGTGTCTTTGAAGAATGGCAGAGAACTTCAACACGATGTCCTACATGTAGAGAAGGATAGAGCCTGTCATCAAAAAGAAAGCTAATATAAAAAAATAAGATTTGACTTATACAGGTATACAGCCTTTTTATTGCATTAGTTAATATTAGGTTGCCTGCAGTTTTAATATAGTAAATCTAAAATCGATAGTTTTAGATATTTCACAGCCAAAACCCTACTGTCAATCTCTTCATAACATAACATTTAATTAACAAATATAATATCAGTGAAAGGGTCAACTGAGATAAATCCAAGATTTTTGCTTTTTGTCCGATTATTTTCAATTGATAATTCACCATAAAGTTTGTGTTTATTGCTTTGGTTAGCTGTCAAGCTGTCAGCAGATTTCAGTGTAGTTGGATCCTGTGAATCGCAACTGGACTCAATCAACTTTGAACAACAAAAAATATTGGATCAGTTTGCTTTGAGGAAATAACCAGCTCCTCTTTCCTTCCCTGACAGCTCCTTAGAGAGAAAAGAGTGCTTGGAAAGTGAATTTGATCGAACTCGCACTGCTCTGTCTATTTCTCTCCAATTTGTTCTGGTTATTATCTGGCTCTTTTTCAAAGCATAGTCTGACTGAGCAGGTCAGTCTCACTGATGTTTCAGTGCTATGCTGATTAGCATGGTCTGAAAGAAATCCTGGTTACATTTCATGACCTATTTTACCACGCAGTTCTTGTTCTGCCCGGAGATTCACAAGTAGTTCCTGCAATGCATCGAGTCAGCGTTTCTGGGCTGAATTAGAGTGGCACAAAACGTGCAGCTGGCATCAGTTGAAACAGTTTCTAATGTAAGAAAGACTGAAACCAAAGTCTGTCAAATTCTTCCTCCTTGTGTTTTTAATTGTTTTGCTTGCACAGTTGTGCAGCAGCTTGCAAGATGATGACCTTGGGGCTGGTTTCATTCTGGTTATATTGGGACAAATCGTCAATATATTTGAGTATGAAGATTTTAACATCCACCAGGTTATTGGCAACCCATCTAGGGTGAAGGTTCAGTTGCAAGGTAATGGTTTTTAGGTTCAGAAGAAATTGTCTATTTAGTAGAACCATACAAGTACAACCATAAGCCTTGACGGGTGAGACTTTGAATAGCCCAAAACATAATATTTGTTACACCTATCCAAATAGGTTTGATTATAACTGAGCAAGCTTTGATTTTAAGCAAAAGTAAACAGCCTGGCCTGTTGCTCATTTGTCGCTGTCATTTTGTGACTTCTTAATTTAACTTGTCAAAGCTCAGTGGGATTTCTAAGCATTCCCCAAGTTCCTTAATTGATAGAGCCCAGTGACACTGTTCTGTGACCTACAATGCTTGAGTAATGAAAAGATGCGAACCGGACGCTGCAGCAGTGACTGCTTTAAAAGTTATGTTTGAAGCAGTGTTTCAAGACCAGACCTGACCTCTGTGTCTCGATGTTTAGACAAATTACAGCACTGGGTCTGTAAAGGGACTCGTTAATCTGCCGAATGCTATCATTTATGAGGCAGAAAGCAGAAAGCCCAACTCTCTTGGGCAAAATTTGTGGAATGTGATTTCTGTGCACTAGATGCCGAAATATTTATGCGCCCTTTTATTTAAGGTATGCAGAGCATCTTTCCACATGGAAAGGTGAGCCACAGGGCAGTACTCTAAAGTCATGCATACTGTGAAATAGATGTGCACACACACATCCTCCCACTGACACAGCATATTGAAGGAATGCTAAATGGCAATGTTAAGGGTGAAGCACAGTGTCACGACACATTGCTCTACACTGGTGACACTAAGCACCTACACCCTGTGTGTGAAAAAGAAAATGTTTTAGTAGGCACACGGAGAAGAATAAATAGGCATGTGAGAGAAAGGGCACTCTGAATCCATGGAAAGTGCTTTCAGTGCATACACATACGTATGATTTCGTACCTTCCTGAAACTCTATTTGAGCTTTTTTGAGTTGATTGTGACAGAAATGTTTTTATCCTTAACATTTAAAACGAACTTGGAAACTAGCTCACAATTGAGATTTTTCCACAAAACCAAAGATCTGCTTAGATCCACTTTGTTGTAGATTCACAACTGCACTTCCCTTTTTGAAACTCATAGCAGTCCAGAGGACAACAATAAAGACCTCTGACAACTATTAGCAGCATCTCACTGGCTCCGACATCTCACCTTTAAACAGCTCCATGCACTTATAGTCCATCTTACAGACTAGTCATGGTGTTGATATTAACTTAATTCCAATAATTTAAGAATGTAACTTCCTCTGCTTTGGTTATTTTCACTTAACAGTTGTTAACAACTGACTGCAGGACAGTATATGTTAGATCATTACATTAGATAACAGTTTGTAAGAAAAATGATGGGCCAACAATCTCAAGCACATACATTAGGGAGGTAAAAACATACATGACCTGCAGAATCACAAATGAGTGGAATTGTTTTTAGTTGTCTCAGCTGGACAAAATATGTCTCAGAAGAGGTTTTTTAGTCAGAAAGGAGATACTATCTTGTTTAGGGTCCATCGGCTATATATGACATCCATAATATCAATGGTTATTGTAGTCATGTATTATCCATGTAGGAATGAAAATGTATATTTACTCCATATGATATGCCCCATATTGTTACAGAGATGGCGCCATGTCTTTCTGAAGGTGCTGTAAGGTTAAAGAGGTTATTCCTCCACTGTTATATGTCTGTGAAGGTTCTCAGTCATCCAGGTCATCGTAGTGGAAGTTTCCTTGAAGACGTTTCACCTCTCATCCGAGAAGCTTCTTCAGTTCTAAGAGCAATTGGTGGAGAGTCCCAGATTTAAAGTCCTATGGGAGTGTCCCCAAAAGGGTCATGGACCCCTTACTGATCTTTGAACAGAGGCAGTGGCTTATGACACCAACTGTCTGCCATCTATAATCCAGTTCTGAGATCCCTTCCCAGACCCCTTAACGCCCACTCACATCCTGGGCCATTTGACCTCAATAAATCACATGATAGGGTCAGGCTAGGTTTCACAGTGGGTTCACCCGAAACCTTAGCTGATTGTGACCCACATCCATTTTCTTTCTCAAAGTAATGGTTTATTTGAAGCGTTTCAGCCAGGATTCAGTATTCATCATAGCACACAACAAGAACTAGTGAAGGTTAAAAATGATCTTCTTTGGCCTCTGAGAGTGGACCCTCAGTATAGCATTTGTTCATCACAGTGTTTTTACTACAGAAATTAGAGCAAACCATTGGTATAAAAGGAATTTCACTGCAATGGTTTGAATCTGACAGACTGCAGTTTGTTCATGTGAATAGGGACCATTCACACACAAAAGGTAACGATGAAGTTCCTATGCTGGAACAAATTCTTTTTACATTTATGCTTCCCATCTGCAAAGTTACTGGAAAAAACTGAATGCATTTTCATTGCTATGCAAATGTTTTCTGTTTCAAAATTTGACATGCTTAATATCTAGAAGTTTCAACTAAATACAGGGTTTCACAAGTCAGTGCATTCTAGTCATTGGTGTAGAGCCAAGCTAGTAACACTGGTGTGGGAGCAGCACGCCACACCAACGTAGCACTGACTTCAGCCCTGGTCTATGCCTGTGTCGTGGATATATGAAGGCTACAGATGGATGTGGCCATCTGGAGCTTTTATGTATTCATGATATGTGGTCCTCCAAACATCTATGTCACCAACCACCAACAAAGTCAAACAAATAAAAATAAAAACTAGTCCATTATTAAGAAACAGGCCGTTGTTCCTGTACTGAAAAATACAAGCTGGACATATGTCATCTACAAAACTGGAAATGTTTTCAGCATATATCCTATGGAGAAACTGTACTGGGATACTGCCAACCACTCAGAGCTGGTGTCACAACTGAAAATAACGAGATATTAGTCTTTATATGTAGTTATAGTGGCTGGAGGTGAGCAGAAGAGCCATGACGGATGTGTCTCTACAATAACTGGAAACTTTCTAAGCAGAGTTTCCCACAAGAGACTAGAGGTTAAAAAGAATTATATGAACATTTTGGAGAATAAAACATTTGCATAGTTTCCTGGCAACATCAGTCCAAAGTTTAAAAGCTTCATTCATCCAGTGCTGTGGTCACCAGCTCATTTTGTCCTCTTATTTTAGTTTCTCTATTTAATAATAATATCACTGTAGGTGTCCACCATAGCTGTATGTACAGTATTAATGAAACCCTTTAAAACTACTACAGGAGACAGCTTTGATGAGCCTGAGTGAAATTTTTGCAGCTGGAGTTATTTGACAGCTTTTCAGAGATTTACATAGCAGATTTAAATATAGAGCAGAGGTTTGGAGCTGTGGGTGGGGGTCGTTGCCGATGACGACTCAGACTCCAAATTAAAAAGTTTTGCTTTTGTTTTTATCTTAATAGAAAAACTGTAATGCAAAAATGAATGTATCACACTTATTTTGAAATGGAAGATCTTCTAGTTTTAGAATATTTGTTTATTTGGCTCAATTCAAACCCTAGATTGGTTGCTAGTGACCTGTTGAATGTTAAGATGCTAATGGTCTGTTGCATTTGCCTGCATTAATTCAATTCAATTCAATTCAATTTTATTTATATAGCGCCAAATCACAACAAAAGTCGCCTCAAGGCGCTTTATATTGTACAGTAGATAGCACAATAATAAATACAGAGAAAAGCCCAACAATCATATGACCCCTATGAGCAAGCACTTTGGCGACAGTGGGAAGGAAAAACTCCCTTTAACAGGAAGAAACCTCCGGCAGAACCAGGCTCAGGGAGGGGCGGCCATCTGCTGCGACCGGTTGGGTGAAGAAGGAAAACAGGATAAAGACATGCTGTGGAAGAGAGACAGAGATTAATAACAGATATGATTCGATGCAGAGAGGTCTATTAACACATAGTGAGTGAGAAAGGTGACTGGAAAGGAAAAACTCAATGCATCATGGGAATCCCGGCAGCCTACGTCTATTGCAGCATAACTAAGGGAGGATTCAGGGTCACCTGGTCCAGCCCTAACTATATGCTTTAGCAAAAGGAAAGTTTTAAGCCTAATCTTGAAAGTAGAGATAGTGTCTGTCTCCGAATCCAAACTGGAAGTTGGTTCCACAGAAGAGGGGCCTGAAAACTGAAGGCTCTGCCTCCCATTCTACTTTTAAATACTCTAGGAACAACAAGTAAGCCTGCAGAGCGAGAGCGAAGTGCTCTAATAGGGTGATATGGTACTACAAGGTCATTAAGATAAGATGGGGCCTGATTATTTAAGACTTTGTATGTGAGGAGCAGGATTTTGAATTCAATTCTGGATTTAACAGGAAGCCAATGAAGGAAGCCAAAACAGGAGAAATATGCTCTCTCTTTCTAGTCCCTGTCAGTACTCTTGCTGCAGCATTTTGGATCAGCTGAAGGCTTTTCAGTGAGTTTTTAGGACATCCTGATAATAAAGAATTACAGTAGTCCAGCCTGGAAGTAATAAATGCATGAACTAGTTTTTCAGCATCACTCTGAGACAGGATATTTCTAATTTTAGAGATGTTGCGCAAATGGAAGAAAGCAGTCTTACATATTTGTTTAATATGTGCATTGAAGGACATGTCCTGGTCAAAAATGACTCAAGGTTTCTCACAGTGTTACTGGAGGCCGAGGTAATGCCATCCAGAGTAAGAATCTGCTTAGATACCATAGTTCTAAGATTTTCAGGGCCGAGTACAATAACCTCAGTTTTATCTGAATTAAGAAGCAGAAAGTTAGCGGCCATCCAGGTCTTTATGTCTTTAAGACATTCCTGCAGTTTCACTAATTGGTGTGTGTTACCTGGCTTCATGGATAGATAGAGCTGCGTGTCATCTGCATAGCAGTGAAAATTTATGCTATGTCTTCTAATGATGCTGCCTAAGGGAAGCATGTATAATGTAAATAGAATTGGTCCTAGCACTGAACCCTGTGGAACACCATATTTAACCTTAGTGTGTGAAGAGGACTCTCCATTTACATGTACAAACTGGAGTCTATTAGATAGATATGATACAAACCACTGCAGTGCAGTACCTGTAATACCTACAGCATGTTCTAATCGCTCTAATAGGATATTATGGTCAACAGTATCAAACGCTGCACTGAGGTCTAGCAGGACAAGCACAGAGATGAGTCCACTGTCAGAGGCCATAAGAAGATCATTTGTAACCTTCACTAAAGCTGTTTCTGTGCTGTGCTGAGCTCTGAAACCTGACTGAAACTCTTCAAATAAGCCATTCCTCTGCAGATGATCTGTTAGCTGTTTGACAACTACTCTTTCAAGGATTTTTGATATGAAAGGAAGGTTGGAGATTGGCCTATAATTAGCTAAGACAGCTGGGTCTAGAGATGGCTTTTTAAGTAAAGGTTTAACTACAGCCACCTTGAAGGCCTGTGGTACATAGCTTATTATTAGAGATAGGTTGATCATATTTAAGATCGAAGAATTAATTAATGGCAGGACTTCTTTGAGCAGTTTTGTAGGAATGGGGTCTAAAAGACACGTTGATGGTTTGGAGGAATTAATTATTGAAGTTAACTCAGAAAGATCAATTGGAGAAAAAGAGTCTAACTTAACATCAATGGTACTAAAAGTAGCTGTAGATAATATTACATCTGTGGGATGATTATTGGTAATTTTTTCTCTAATGATAAAAATTTTATTTGTGAAGAAGTTCATGAAGTCATTACTAGTTAACGTTAAAGGGATTGTTGGCTCAGTAGAGCTCTGACTGTTTGTCAGCCTGGCTACAGTGCTGAAGAGAAACCTGGGGTTGTTCTTATTTTCTTCAATCAGTGACGAATAGTAAGATGTTCTGGCTTTGCGGAGGGCTTTCTTATAAAGCAGCAAACTATTTCTCCAGGCTAAATGATGATCCTCTAAATTTGTGACACGCCATTTCCTCTCCAGCTTACGAGTTATCTGCTTTAGGCTACGTGTTTGAGAATTATACCACGGAGTCAGGTACTTGGATTTGAGGCTTTAGTTTTCACAGGAGCTACAGTATCCAGAGTCGCATGCGTAGTGAGGAGGTAAAATTATTAACAAGATAATCGACCTCTGTTGGAGTAGCGTTCAGATAGCTGCTCTGCTCTATGTTGGTACAGGGCATTGAAGATGATAACAGTGGGTGGATTATATTCTTAAACTTAGTTACAGCACTTTCAGAAAGACATCTACTTTGATAAAGTCTACTCTCCACTGCTGTGTAATCAATTATTGTAAATGTAAATGTTATCAGGAAATGATCAGAAAGCAGAGGGTTAGAATTCAGATATACTAGTCTTTATGTCTGGAATTTGTGAGGTGTCTTGGAGAGTTTTCTTTTGTTCCTTGTTATACATCACACAAAAAAATGACCTATTCCAGCTTTTCTTTCCTTACCACACAAATATCGTCCTTTTGTCTCTAATCAAGCTGGTATTGGGTAGACTCAACCTAGGACAAGGCACAACACTGCAGCAAAATCTAGAAAAAACAGCAATACCTAGTTCCAAAGTGCCTAGGGCTTGATGCCTGCCCCAAAACTGAAACCACATTTGTTTAAAATACAATACTACTTGTCACTAAGGGCTTTAACTCAATCCATGCACAGACCTTATATTACCCTACATTTACATTGCATCTCCAGGGCATTATCTTTTCATCATCAATTGTTTTGCTTTGCAGCACTGAGGACGTAATGCTAGGACAGATACAGTATGTTCCTACTTCTGCGAGTGCTTATGATTTACATCTCTGTTCAGCTCAGGTTTCTGTGCCACTGCAGTTCTCCATCTTGAGGTCCAGCACCAATGTTCAGTGCAAATACAGGTCCTTGCAATGCAGGAGAAAATAGGGCCGTGACTGGGTATCGGGTAGATCTGACCGTAATGCCATGAAATCTATCAATGAAAGTATTGATTTGTCAGTGAAAGTACAAAGTACAAAGATGTGTCCAAGTTTAATTTCACCAATTTAGGTTGTTATCTATTCAAATGCAACTTTATTTATAGAGCACTTTAAAAACAACATGGTTGACCAAAATGCTTTCCAGTAAAAAACTGTGGTAAAAGCTAAAAACCATACATTAAACAAAGAAAGTTAAATAACAATAAAATAAATGAAAAAAAAAAGATAAAAATGAATCAGTAAATATTAAAACATGAATTAAAATATACAATAAATAAAAGCACAGAAGATTAAGAGCAACCAAAAACTGACTAAAACTGACTACAAGCTGACTCAGGCACTACTCCTGTTTTTTTTTTTTTTTTTTTTTTTTAAAGTTTTTACATTTGTTTATTGAATGGAAGTTTTAGAATGCAAAGTGTGTAAAGTATAATGTTTTTCTCTATAAAAATAAATTACTTGCTTTTCTTTGATATACATTGGATTTAAAATCAAGCATTAACAGTGAGAATACAATGCTGATCTTCAACTCGGATTTTATCTTCATTACATTCACTGCAATATGAATATGACAAGAAATGCAATCTTCTAATTACTGCTGGAGATTAACTTCTAGTGAAGCCACCATCCCTCTTTAACAAATGAAGCAAAATAAGTTTAAAATAGAAAGTGATGTACACAGACAAAGACAATGTTGATGAGTTTGTCCAACATATCCATCTACAAACTCACAATAGTCTGGTGCAGCAATTTAATGTGAGTTTCGTCCATTATGTATAGTAAATACAGAAGCATCACGTCTCCAGCCCTGTTGTTGCGGTTGTTGCCATTGACGTTGTTCTGGTTGCTCCCACTGATGTTGTGGTTGTTGCCACTGACGTTTTTGAGGTTGTTGCCACTGAGGCCATTGAGTTTGTGGTTGTTGCGACTGATCATGTAGTGACTGTTGCCACTGTTGTTGCTGTTGTAGTTGCAACAGTTGTTGTGGTTGTTGCTGCTCTTCTTCTTCCTCTTCTTCTTCTTCTTCTACTTCTTCTTCTGCACCAGCAGACAACTGCTCTGATGAAAACTCTGGTCTTCCCCATTATGTGCTGGTCTTAACTAGTTTTATCGACCTACAGAGTGTGGATGGGTCTGTTTAAAGATTCCTGGGTCTGGTCAGATGGAACAGAAACCTCCTTCAGGTACTGGGAAAGAGGCGGAAGTTATAGTGAAAACTGTGTTTCTGTGGAATGATCACAGACGGGAGTCTGGATACCAGCTGAATATTTCTTTTTTGTGTTCTGCAGATGTCAAACTGAAGAAGATGGTCATAAGGATAAAGGTGCAGTCTGATGTGGATCTCACTGACTTCACTGCTTCCAACTTACTCCTGTTCGGAACCATGATAACAGGGTTCTTGCTGATCGGAGCTGGCTTGGCCCTGGCTTATCGAAGATTAAAGAAAGCGGAATCGGCTGTTCAAAACCCCACAAGCCTTCCTGCTGTGATTGAAGCGATGGGACGGGTTGTGACTTCTCAAAATGGGCTCATTGAACGCAGCACGGATAAGATCTTGGAGAAGCTTGAGGCTGCCGTGAACACTCAGACTAAGACCTCTGAGTGAAAATTGGAGAACATCTCGGAGAAGCTCACAGCTCTCCAACTGGAGATTGAGAGACCAGTGTCAGATTGCTAGAACGACTTTGAAATTCACATGAGTTGTTTGCACTAAAGGAAAAACCACCATCATTTCATACGGCTACCATTTCAGGGCCAGCTGTGGTCTCAAGGCTGGACCTGAACAAAACAAATTCTCACGCTGATAACAGACGGTGTTTAGACTGTTCCTTCCTATCCTTTTTTTTTTTTTTTTTTTTTTTTTTTTTCAGGCACTACTCCTAAAACGCCTTGGGAAAAAGATGTGTTTTTAAAAGTGATTTGAAGATTTCAAGTGTTGGGGCCAGCCTAATATGGAGAGGCAACTTATTCCATAATTTGGGGGCCACAACAGCAAAAGCTCGGTCCCCCAGGTGTTTCGGTCTCAACATGGGGACAGCAAGGAGGGACTGGTCAGTTGATCTGAGAGATGTTTGTGGAGTGTATAGGTGTAGGAGGTCTGCCAGGTAAGTAATGCAGCAGAGGTGGGTGGAGTTTAACATAAAAGTGAAAAAATTTCAAAACAGCTTGCATAGGCAGAAAACAGGAAAAGGAAACAGGTCCTGATTCTTCTTTCTTATCCCGATTCAGGATACGACAAGTCTTACTGTGTCTCAGGAGGAGAAATTTAAAATATTACTGTCTGCCAGCATTAACCACAGTTATATCACACATGCCACAGTGATGTCATAGACTCAGATCTTAATACCAACGATCTTAAAACTGCTGGGAGGGAATGCAAAAGAAAAATATGATATTATGATTATGGTATTATTATGGTATTATGGTTAGTTTGAATATTTTGTCAGGTTAAAGTTTAGTTGTTGAAGCAACTGACAGTGAGGCAAAACGTGGAACAAAGGAGTTAAGTACAATATAAAACTTGAGATAACAGCCACACACAGTAAGACAATGATGAGGATATCTAGTGCACAATAATGAGACAAATATGTGGCAACAAATAAACCAAGGGAATCGGCAGACTGAATTCACGGAAAATAGATTTGTAACTTATACAAATGATCATTATTAGTGAAACAGGATCTGAATGATGTCAGTATGTCAAATAATTTACATGCTGCAAAATACTGTGTTGTGACTGTAATGTAGATAACTTTAGAATAATCCACAGACAGGGCAGGCATCACCAGCTTTCCAACTTGTTTGGGCAGGAAGTTTTTTGGAGATCTTTCATCACTTTAGTTTCTCTTGGCATGAGACGTGTTACTGAAAACAGCTCAGAAGGTCCTAAGGTTGCCTGGAAGAGACTAATGCCAAAGTAATAAAGAGGGGACAGCAGCTAAAAAAGAGCAGGTGTTACAAGAGAATGTGAAGAAAGCCAACACTACTGCACACTGATAAAAGTGGCGCTTCAAAGACAAGCTTTGTAGATATAATTAGCTTTAAATACCAACCCTGTATGCTAGCAATAATATACAGCATAAAACTAAACTTGAATTACCACAACAATATAATAATTTCTCACAGTTGCTCTGACAGGTTGTGGTGTATGGTAAATGGTACGCGGATTGGTTTCTTATATAGCACTTTTCTGCTTTACCGGGGGACTCAAAACACTGATGCAACATACGATTGAGTGTTTTATTCCAAACTCATCTGAGGTCATGATCAGGGCTAAACCTGCGTGGTTTTTCCCCTCACTTTGAAGCATTTTGTCTAAATCCTGCATGAGGTGTGTGAAGCTTTGACTTCCTTTGTTCTATTCGCCCGTGCTTTCGTAAGATGAGCTTTCATCGCCGTTGTGAAAAATGTTATGCTGTAATATACAGCATGAATGCTTCTGTGAGCGACAGCTGAGCAACGAAGTCTCTTCTGCCAAGTCAACAACACATCTCTGAGCCAAGTCTGTCAAAATAAGCATCTCTACCGCACACATGACATTTGAGTCATATCCTCCAGATTTGCCTGCACTTTCACCTCTCTGACGGGACATATTGTTTCTATACTTAAGGACAGCCTTCAGTAAATCATCACTGCAGCGCTGGAGGTTAGGATGACGTGGGAATGACAGCAAAATGAGATCTCTTCTCCAGAAAGCTATTAACCAATTCAG
Organism: Oreochromis aureus; assembly: GCF_013358895.1. Lineage (NCBI taxonomy): Eukaryota > Metazoa > Chordata > Actinopteri > Cichliformes > Cichlidae > Oreochromis > Oreochromis aureus. Next base: position 4,001,074 of record NC_052946.1, on the reverse strand, counting down.
GCTCGCAGCAGGAAGGAACCGTAGCCTCACACACGCATGTACAATTAACATGCCGAGGAAAACTCGTAGCATTTCCACGTGGGTAGTTCAGAGTTTCACATTTTGAATTCAAAAGCAGATAAATTAAAGTCCGCTCCCAGAGAGTGACAGCTGTTGAATGTGTTAATCCAAATGTTGCAGCAACATTGCCGCTTTCTGGAGCACACGAGGCTAACCTGCAAACTGTGATTAATATGTCAGTGTAGCTAAGGCACAATTAGAGCCACAGGGTTGGCCTTTGATACAGCTCCACACCGAACTGTCAAAGCCACTATAATTTACACATAGTTTATGGATTTATTTTCATTCCTCTCGGGTGTGATTAATTTTCTTCTTGTAGTCTGGTGGAGGCAAACAGCGTGGTTGTATAATCAATCATCGGCTCAGAATGCCAGTGTGTCACTTTCATTTCTCGGTTCCATCGCGTGTCTCGTTTGGTATAATTGTCTCACATTTGAGACAATCAGCAGGTTCCCATCCTTTGACTCATAAACTCATCACTCAGAGCTGGATTCAGGCCTGAGCGCAGTGGCACGCAACCAAAGTCAGAGAAGAGAGTGAACCAACCACCACCTCTGCCTCCTCACACACACTCCGTGACCGCTGTTGTCCCTCCCTCTTCTTCTCTCCGGTTGCCTCGGGTTATTCGTGTCCTCCCCGTGCTCAGCAGCATGTCAGACGACGGAATTAAACCACAATGCTGTTATTCATTTTGTTCCCTCTGCCTCAGGTCAGCACAGTGGGTGTTTATCATTCAGATTCCGTCTAAGGATGTAAAGTATATCTCACCTGAAGAAAACTAAGATAATAGAAAACACATGAAAACCCAGCAGCTGTACAAAAGCTTCAAACCTGTGTGTGCATACATTTATTCTAAGACTGGATACTAAGAAAGATTTAAGAGCACAATAACTTTCCACCAAAATACAGAAGGAATCAGTGCCCCACTAAAGAATGAGTGCTCCACACATAAAGGCATCTCTTCGCTCTTGTGTTTGTGCTGTGCGAACACACATTACTGAGTGACCAAGCTTTACTAGGCTGCATGTACTAAAAGTAACATCACTGAGCACTTTGGTGTGTTTTGGCTTAATCTGCACCTCCCATTTTCCGAAAGCAGGCAGTAGAGACTATATTTTCAGAGGTAGCCTTTCCTGTTTTGGCTTCTTTTATTCGTATTCCATCAGTGAAGTGATGACATTTTCTTTTTCTTTTCTTTTCTTTTTTTGTCTGAGCGCTGTCACCTGTCCTTTCGGAGTGGCAGGTGTGTTTGAAGTTAAAGGGCTTTTCACAAACGGGTCCAACAGCCAGTCAGGGTATGCTCATGGGAAATCAGAAAATACTATCAGTGATCAAAAACCAAAGAAAAGCTCTTGAATGTGAATGATTTGATGATTTAACATACATTACATACACATAACGTTTTTGTTTTTTAACACAATAGGAGGAGCTCCATATCCTCACTGTAATTTCCACCCGTGATTATAAATGTTACAGAATTGCCTAACGAAAACTGAATAGTATTCTGTTGTGAATCAGTAATTACAGGGCATGTTATTACTTGTATGAAGGCCATCGATCGAGGCAGTGGGTGCAGACTCTGACTCTGCAGTGCCACCTTCTGACTTCAACTACAAGAACTGATTTTATTTTAGTAGTCTACATAACTTTGGTCAACACCACAGAGAAAGGACATAAGATAACTGTCCAAAGCAAAAATGTATTTTATTTTAACATATCTTCATAGTCCTCACTTCTATAACGAAGGGAAGGCATCACATGTTATTTGAACTACTCATAATCTCTCTTTCAGTCTTTCCTTTGTTGCTCATTCTGGATAAAAAGTCCTGGGATCGCTACATCAGTTGCTTTTGTTCTGACCTTACTGCAACCCCTCGATGCATTCATGGACTGGCTTCTTCTGGGGGGAATGGCGTTACTTAAGTACTCTTCACAACACAACTGAAGACAAAAGTAGATATATTTTGGTGGATGCTGCATCCTTGCTTGTGAAATACATCTTTGCTCTGACCCATTCCCAGTTAAAAATGCTAAACTTATGTACAGCATTTTTCATGTTGATCATTTTAATTCCTATTAAGAATGTATTTAGATGGATTTCTTTCCACGGCATAAATATAGTTCTTTTAAGTTTTGATGTTTAGTGACTGTTCTGATACTAAATTAAGCTTATGCATGCTTAAACCATTTACAGAAAAAAAAGAATACAAGTTTGAAAGTACATACTTAAGTTTACTATTTAATCATTCTGTGTCACACATATTCAGAATTATTATGTTATTATGATTTTTATTGTGTGCAGGCCTCGGCCTCCATTCACAAACATGCATTAGGAAGCCCAACTCTCACTGCACTGAAGCTCTTCTCCAATAAACAGCAGCTCTAACTGTGACATGCAAGTAAGATTGATGGTGCTGCTGCTGCTGTTTAAAGGAGAAGTGTGTCAAACTCTCAGGTTTTACTTATTGGGAAAAAATTAATCAGAAGCAGTGACAGAGCCCATATTCACTGTCTGCCTCCAAAGCCTTCACACCAGCATTAACATCTCCTCCTCTTGATTACTGTTCTTTTAATAAATGTATTTGTATATATGTATGGATATTTTTTGGCTGGTCTGCAAGTTTGTATAGCTGCTGTGTATAGTTGTGTATGTGTGTTTTTTCAATACATCTAAACTCTCTTCAGATGAGTCATACTGTACGATCTTTAATTCCTGAGTGATAAACAAGCAGTGTGACCTCGGATGCAGTGTGCAGGCACAAAGTTTCTTTTCCAAATAAACACTACAATCCAAACTGTTTATGTAAACATCCATCACAGTTTAAACTTCCTGTTTTACTGTTAACCAGCTACAGATTTATTGACATTATGGATGTATTTGCTCATCTTTCCATTTATGTTTGTTGCTCTGTAAGGCTTTTAGAGATTTCCAGAAGGCAAAGATGGTTAAGGCTAATAAACAGTTCTTACCCAAAAAATACTTCATTATAAATTTCTAGAGAATTTGTTTTTCAGCTGCTGCGGTCCACAGCACCACCTCGAGGGTCCACCTTAAAAAAGCACCAGCAGTTAAGAGTTAAAATTGTACAATACAGCTGGCGATCAAGGGTGTACCCTGTAATTAAATGGAATTCCATGGCATTTTATTTGAAATTACAACATAATTATATTTACCTACAAATACTAAAAAGTAGGCACACAAAAAAAGGGGAAGCAAGTCTGAATTTAACAGGAAACAAAGAAATAATTCCCTCTCCCCAGCCACCTCCTCCAGCTTGTGGCCTGGGAACACCAAGGCGTTCCCAGGCCTGCCGAGAGATATAATCTCTCCAGTGTCCTGGGTCTGCCCCGGGGTCTCCTCCCGATGGGACATGCCTGGAACACCTCACCCAGGAGGCGCCCAGGAGGCATCCTTGTCAGATACCCGAACCACCTCAACTGGCTGCTTTTGATGTGGAGGAGCAGCGGCTCTACTCTGAGCCCCTCCCAGATGGCTGAACTTTTCTCCCCATCTCTAAGGGAGAGCTGAGGGACCAGACAAAGAGCAATTCAGAAGACGCGGGATAGGGTTACCGGGCCCCGACCTGAAGCCAGTCCCGGGGAGGGTGCCCGAGGGCGAGCGTCTGGTGGCCAGGTCTTAGTCCATGGGGCCCGGCCGGGCACACCCCAAAAAAGGGACATGGGCCATTTTCCTGCAGGCCCACCACCCACAGGAGGCGCCTTAGGGTGCATTGTGTGCCGGGCGGCCAGGAGTGGAGGCCCTGGCGGACCGATCCCTGGCTACCAAGACTAGCAATTGACATGGAGCCATAAATTATTATGTAAATAATTTTAAGTACTGTTTAAGTAATTTCAAGTATTGCATAACTTAGGGCTGCTACTAAAGGGCGAGAGTCAGATCACCAGTCTAACACAGGGCTAACACATAGAGATATACAAACATTCACATCTATGGGTAATTTAGAATCACCAGTTAACCTAACCCCACTACCGCATGTCTTTGGATTGTGGGAGGAAGCCAGCTGACCCGATGAGAACATGCAAACTCACACAGAAAGGCCTTGGCCAGATGGTGAGGCAACAGTGCTAACCACCGTGCCGCCTAACACAAATTATACTGTAAGTAGTTTTCAGCACTGAGTAATTTCTTGGTAACTTTGCAGAAAAACAAATATTTCTCATTCTTACATTGGAAGCATACTGTACTTTTGGGGGTGCAGGTCATACAATGCTTTAGTGTGGCTCCAACATTATAAGGTTTGAAAGTGTCGATTGTATTGTTGTTGTTTTAATTGGTAAGGGAAAACACTCCCTCTCCCATTTACATGCGTAAAATAAGAGGAAAATTGGCATAATGAGTATTAAAGATGAAATTATAAAAAGTCAAGATGTAAAAGGGGAACATTAATCCACTCCACAATGTGGCTTGTGGCCTGAAAAGTGATCTTGAATCCCTATCAAATGTAAGATGTAAAATGTTCCTTTTTCTGCACACTACTTAAAATTATCTATCCGGTCTTTAAGTCTGACATCATTAGCCGTGCCTGGGCCCAAACTCAGCTTCAGGTCCCAAAGTCAAACGAACACTGCAGCATCACTGAGAGTTAAAAGCTCTCTAAATTCTTTCATCTTTAATAAAATTATCAGCGTTGCTGCTTTACCAGGTGTAACAATTAAGTTTAACATCCAGGCATCCATGAAAACAGAATTTATGAAGTTTAATGGAGTTAGAAGTTAGCAGGAAGTTAGCTCGCTAGTTTTCCACCTGAGCATCTCTCATGTTCTGACTGAGAGATTTCTGAAAAAATTCAAACGTACAGCTCTGCTATCACTTCCAACATAAATGAAGACAGAAAACTAAACAGCAGTGACGTTTGTAGGGTTACTGAAGTTGGGCTAGCTGCTATATAATGATGTGCTACGTGATTGCTAGCGACACAGCTATGTTAGCATAGCATAAACACAGTGAAGCTGGAGGATGAACGCTAACTTTTTTCCACTCGATAAAAGTTAACGTGAGGGTTCCCGATGGTTAGGGACAAATGCAATCGCATGGCAGGATGCTGTAAACGGACCAAACTTCAGTCAGGAGAACAACTGAGATAATCCATCCACAATACGAGGTTAGTCATTAATATACTGCTGCATGGGCTGGGCTGTAGTTACATCGGAAGGTTTTAAAAACTGAGCTATAAAATGATTAGCGGTAATAAAAACCAAGAGGCCGACAGTGATCACTGACTGTTTTTAGGGGCTTGTTGAGATTAAATAGAACAAGATACAAAACATTAAAACATGTTAAAAACACAACAGCCTTATTAAACGCAGAGTAGTTTGGGCCCGGAAGCAGGATTCATCACATCATCACTTAAAGACCGGATACAGTACTTAAATTTATAGTAATTTCTTTATTTCCTGTAAAAAACCTGACTTGTTACCCCCTTATTTTAATGTGCATACCTTTAAGTATTTGAAGGTAGATATAATTACACTGTAATTTCAAATGCCCTTAGTCCCAGGCTGTATTATGAACTATTACCCCCCCAAAAAGAAACTGCTAAATGCCCCTCGATGCGTCAACATGAGCCTATTGCTGTGACTTGAGATGAGCTCTGAATTTGTAATTCCATTAAGCTGTTGACTTTGTCCACAATCATTTAAACTACCCTGAAAATGCATAAGAAAGAGATCTTCATAAGTCCAGTGTGAATAAGGGGATGAATTCTTACAAGATAGACATTATGGATCCACCGCCTCCTCAGGACCTGAGACCTGAGCTAGGAGTTAAGATCCGGTGCTTTCTGCTAGTGTTTGACATCAAGCGTTATAGTGCAGTGGACTTGGGAAGACTCAGATGAAATCATTTAATTGCCCATGATAGCAAGTGAACTTTTGGGCTGATACTGAATTATTTATGCAATAAGGGGAATAACACAAAGCCTGTGTGTATGTTACAAGCTTTTATTAGCTTGGAGGATGGATTATATACATCACAGCCAAAGACTGTATATAAAAGTTGTCTGTGGTGACATCAACTACTAGTTCTCAAATTCTTGTTGCGACTCCTCGAACTGAGCAGGTCGATCAACTTGCCGATCACACACACTAAAGCGTATCCTGTTTTTCTTCACTCAATTTACAATAAAAATCATGTTATATTTGAAAAGAAAAAGGTTAAAACTAGGAATTGAAACCATAAATTCACCTGGAAAGTGTTAACCGAGGTCACATAAAACTTCAACACAACTGAAATTCTCTTTTCAATCAGTGAGGTTAGCTCTTGCTAGCCATTAGAAAGAATGGGAGTTGTATTGGTTTCCATATTAGCTTTAAAATGCGATCAGTTCTCATGTCAATAATGAACAGGTCTCTCTCTCCTATATGGTTTGGCATTTTTTGTTTCTACGTGCAGCTTTATACTAAAAGGCAGACCTGGTTTGGTTCCAGGTAGTAAATTCAGAAGATCTTTTGAGTGTTTGGACCTGTTTTTGAACTGTAAAGCTCTCTGCAGAAAGAAAAACCTGATTATTGTTTAAAGAAGTAATTGGGAAGACCATGAACTTCTTCCATTCTTTAATATGGTTGTATAAAATATACTTTAGTAAGATAAAGTTCTAACCACACCAACGAATCTCCTCTTTTCCCAGGCTGAGCTGACATTCGAGCCATCATTCAACCTAATCCTCCTACTGTAATTTGTGTGTGTGTCTCATCTTAACAAATGTGTATTTGAAGCTCTGGCACATTGTGCTCCTATCTGAACAACTGAGTGCTGCAGTCAACATGTCAACATGTGGCATTTGTCCCCAGATGCATTGATTTGTTGAATTCCGGTCATCTCTTTAAAAGGCTGTTAATAGCTCTGATTTCATCAGTGGACAGAGGAGAAAGACTGTAGCCTCTCAGCTCAGGTTTTCCTGCAACAGTAAGACACAAAAAAAGGTTAAGAGATCATATAAGACTGCCTTAAAATAAATGTAGTCGTAGGAACAGAACAACAGAGATCACTGTGACTGAGGACTTTTCCCAGTAATAATATGAAGGACTTCCCACAGGAATAATGACTGAGTCATAACCCCTCCCTGCTTATTCCTCTGAATCTAAAGGTATCTGACTGAAGGCAGATTGGATTCAGTTTCCTCTCCTGCTTCCAACAACAGAACCACTGGGAGAAATTCTGCGAGTTTAATGATGTATCAAAGCAATGAAACCTCCATCAGATAACACTGCACTTCCTGTACAAACATAAGTTACTGGAGACCAGACAAGACATTTTTGCTATGGAGGCTGCAGGAATATTCCAGATGTCATGGCATTATTTTATTTTATTTTATTTTTTTTACAGACAGCATTTACTAAAATCCGACTTCACATAAAACACTTAAAAATGTGATTATGTTTTCAGACTTTCCACACATCCTGCTATCTGCTACACTGACTTATGACTGCTTCAAACCTAAATGACTATTTAATCTGTGTCATTCTGTCATTCTGATTTTCCTAAAATGACCTAAAATATATTAGTGTGTGAATGTGTGTGAATGGGTGGATGACTGAACGTGTAAAGCGCTTTGGGGTCCTTAGTGACTAGTAAAGCGCTAATAAAATATATAAAATATATTAGTAGCTATTTATACTTCCAAAACCAATCTGTAGTTGAAAATTTGGTGTAGACGCTCATTATGAAGATATTCTGGACCCAGACCAGACTAGGTATGAAAATATGACCAGTATGTAAGGATTAAATGCAGCACAGTGTCTCTGTGTTCAGAGTTGGTTTGGGTGTTAGTGGTTGTGAAAGATCCCAAACATACTGCACACCTTCTAAAACCGTTTGGCATTTTATGAGGCTGTGATCCAGGGACCCTCACAAAATCTAATTTATCGATTGAACTTTATTGTGTGCAATGTTTGGTTCTTTCCCAATCGCAGTTTATGATCAAATCTATCTTTCAAATAGACTTTCTGGATTGCTTCTTTCTGGGTACTAGTAAGAGCCTCCGAGGCCTCTATTTTTCTATACAACCAGAATGAAAGTGATTTCCTTCATATATTCTTCATATTTAACTATGATGATGACACAAATCAACTGGCGTGTCTTAAATACTTTTCTATGTGTGGAATATTATTAACATTACAAACATCTGCTCAGAGTGATGCATTCAATTTAACCACAATTCCAAAAAAAGTTTGGACACTGTGTAAAGTGTGAATAAAAACTAATTGTTTGCCTGATTTGCCTTCTGTTTCATTTTATTCACAGTATAAAATATCAAACAGGTCAAATGTTTAAACTGACACATTTTACCATTTCATGAAAGATATTAGCTCATTTTGAAATTGATGGCAGCAACACATGATGGGATGGGGCAACAAAAGGCTGGAATTCTAAGTGGTACTAAAAAGAAATAACTGGAGGAACATTTTGCAACTAAACAGGTTAACTGTTAACAGGTATTATTATAGTAAGACACTAGCTTACTTACCTTGCATCTCATTGAGACGATTCACTTTTGCTTTCAGCCCTTTGCGAAGCTCATTTATCTCTTTGTCCAGCTGCTCCTGGTCTACACACCACAACAAAGATCAAAAGAGTTTAGGGTGATGTGCTCTTAATAAAATTGTATATGTACAAGATTCAATGACTTGGTAATGTTTTACCTTTCTGAATCATCTCTCTTGTCTTGGCTTTGGGGAATTTGATAAACATGCTTCCCAAGCAAACCTTGACTTTCTCTGCAAATGTGAGCAGCGTTTTATGTCATTCCATGCATAAACACACATAAAATAAACTTTACACCTGGCTCTCCTTTCACTGTGAGGTTTTGTGCTTTTAACAGCTTCTCTTGTTTCACTCTTTTTGTGGCACAGCTCTGCTGGGAGAGGGTGCTCACCTGAATCTGCTACATCATGTTTCAGTGCATTAAGTGCCTCCCTGTTCCTGTTTCTCTTTGTGTCCAGGTCCACAATCTAGAAGAACAACAGACGGCATTAGTTAGCAACATATTACAGTATGTAACACACACACACACACACACACATATATATATATATATGTATATATATATATATATATATATATATATATATATATATATATATATATATATATATATAAATATATATGCACAGTTGGATCAAACAATGAGACCGCCAGTGAATGTACATCTATTTTGCTTTGATATGGAATTCAAAACAAAATCTTTCATTGTAAATAGCAGCTTCATAATTTGACAAAGAAGTTGTATCTGTGAAAACTGTCCACACATTTTTGATATCTTAGTATTTTATATTATTAAAGTGGTTTCCATTAGCATCTTGGTGATGAGCGATGACAGGAGCTGACAGTGAAACCTGTGCACCGGGAATTTGTCACCCCGAGTCAAACTGCCCACTGTTAAGTTCTACTGTGATACCTTGAGGTATCCAGAGAGAAAATTTGTCACAAAACATCAAAAAATGTGTCAAGATATATTTTTTTTAAATGACAAAAAAATGTGTTTTTGTCTCATCCATGAGCTGACAACTTAGCTAGCTGACGTCACTGGCTACGTTAGCATACCTCTGTAACGTACATAACGATCCTCCCGTGTGGCCGTCCTCAACTCAGTACTTATTTACCTGCTGTTTAGTGGTGAGAACATCTTCAGCTGCCTCTTCAACTTCAGTCAAATACTCCAAAACACGCTGGGACACCTCGTCCATGGTTGCAGTGCCGCTTCCAAAATATGTCCGGTGTGAAACAACGGCTGAACACTACAAGGACCGCACGGAAACCGGCCGCAAATGTTTCTGTCATTTCCATCCGTTTCATGGGTATATGCTTACGAAGTTTACATCAGTTACAATAGTAACATTTATACATCATAAAGGAGTAATCTGTAAGAAAGAAAAAAAATTCACTTTGCCTCTCTCATTTACACTTTTCTCCATTTTTATGAGGGGTTTTTTTGTGCTGTAAGTACAATCTGTAATCTACAAGGGAAGACCAAGGGCACTTTGGTTAATCGCTCTCTAAACTCTGCAGTAACACACAGAAATACATAACATGTCATTACACAGAAGTGGCTCGTTCTGCAGCACATCTCATGTGTAGAAATGTTATGTGGAAGAGTTGATTTCAGTAACTGTACTTGTGCAATGCGAGAAATGATTTGATTTGATGATGATTTTGCCTCTTTGTACTTCTTTACCTACTTGGTAAAATCTTCTCAGGCTCATACTCTCTAAAGCTGCATGGGGACCGATGAACAGCAATATTCAAACACTAAATTTAGAGCCACTCTTGAGTACATTTCTCTGTTTGTTGGTCCGTTTTGGAGCCACCCCTGTAGACTCTGGGCTTCGCATTTGTATTTTTTTTTCTCTCAGTAAGTAGATAAGTTGCCTCACAGGATACAGCAGGTTTTCCCTAATGATTTTCTCTGTATTTACCTTCATTGAACTATATACCACTATTACCATTGTTACTCTGCTGCAGAATAACTTGAACTATATGAAACACAAAAATCTCCCTGTCCATATCAGCAGACCGGAGAGGGGATTCACTGCATTTCAAACAGAGGGACAAAGAGCTTGTATCTGTATTAATGACTTTGAGGAGATTTAATATGTGGGCACCTCAGACTGTGCATAACAGACTGACAAGCCGTGTGCACACTGGAATTGATTCGCTCATCTCGCATCACTTTGAGGCTGACAGCTGGTTGCTTCCAGTCATTCCAGGCTCTCTTCCCTATTTATTGCCAGGTCATATGTCAGCCAGTGTTATTCTTAACTCTTACTCACTTGAAAGTTGTGAAGAGTTTGCCATGAGTCCTATCCAGTTCAGTTCTAAGTAACCACTCATGAAACAAAGTTTGAGAGACCCAAGATAACTTTTTTCAACCTCGAGGCCAATGAAACTAGCAAGAGACCGACCTTTCTTCCTTTTTTTCTTAATCCACAGCGATTGTCTCAGTGGAAAAAGTTGTTTTTAAGTCTAAGTTTTTTAAGTATTTCAGCTCACCTTATTTTTAACCATCATCACATCTTAGGGAACACTTTGGAAATGTGCCTTCCTCATCAGACACAATTATACAGTATCTCTTTCATCAGTCAGACTTTCCGCTGCTCTCTTCCTTTTTAGTGTTGCAGGCTTTCACTATTTTCTCCACTTCACCTTGAGGTACGTATGTTTCCTCATATGGGGAAATGGGAATGTAGGAGTATGCAGACTACAGCAGCAAGCCAAGCATGTTGATTTAGATTGATTCAAATCAATGCTAAGAACAAAAGTGATTTGTGCACGTTCTTTTGTGCATACAACTGTAAGTCTTTCTACATCCAGAGTTGCCCCTGTAAGGCACTTCACTTTTCAGACCTGGAAGTTAGCTTCATCTTTTCTGTACAGTCTATAGGTGGGCCCCAAAGATTAGCGTTACCGATTCCGTTTTCCACCAAAAGTGACTCATCTTCAAAATATCTGCTTCTGTCCCAAGTTATGGCCAGACTTGTGTTTTTGAACGTCTAATTCATTTGATGTTTAATGATCTGAACAGACATTTGTGTCATTTTCTTTCATAGGAGTTATTCAATCTGATCAGTTTATCCTTCAGTCTGATCCAGATTAGAAGAAATCCCTGTCATGATCCAGCTGAGCGGCGGGTGTTTTGTGGGCGGAGCCTTGGTTCCTCACCTGTTCTGCCGTCCAATCAGCGAGGCAATACTTAAGGCCAGCGCAAATATGCACTCTCCGCCATTTCATCAGCTACCTCATGGAGGTAACCCGGCCTCGCTGCTTCGTAACTTTATGTCTATGTTCTGTACTTGCCTTGATTTAACAAGAGTGAGGTTGGAACCTCACTCGATCACACACCTCTTGGACCCCGCGCTCTCCACCTACAAGTAAGCCAGCGAGTCCAGTATTCACCTTTTCTCCCTGCTCAGCATCATACACCATCTTCACAAGACTGTTTGGTATTCTTTAATAACTTTTGGTAATGTTTGCTGCTTCATTCAAAAGACTAATAAACCTGAAGTGAAAATCCCCTCATATGATCACATACAGTACATGATGCTATCTGGGTTCTTTTAAATAAAACACAAACTTGGATATCCAGCGGCTCTCTTCCATATCTGTGTAAACATTCCCCACAGCACAGAAAAATAATATCACATTAACAAATGAACAGTTTTGCTGACTGTACATCCATAATAAAACTTTAAGGTGGGGACAGTATGTAACATTCAGATTACACATTCATCACTAAACCTGCTGTTATGTGACAAACTCCACCTGTTTGGGCCTGCTTGGCCTCTGTATAGGAGAATATTTGGATCCTGGTAAATTGTCTATTATTGCAGTGACAGCATCAGGTTTTATTTCCTGTTCTTTGAGGTTAGCCGCTCTCCTCCTCTCAGCTCCTCCTTTTCTGCACTCAGAGCCGCTCCGTTTTTTCTCCCATCCGTTCTGTTTCCTGTCTCCTCCACCTCTCCTCTGCTCTGAGCCGCTCCTCCTCCGAAACCCACCCATCCTGTAGTCCCACACATCCCCCTTCGAGGCAACGTCATTACAGTCGCTGGCAGTGTGTTGAAGGCTGGTGGCGGCACCTTGGACAGGGTTGCGGATGTTTCCTGATGCCTGCATTCTCCTCAGGTGGCTGTTGGTCCGCACAGGGCTGCTGAACCTTTGGGCTTGTGAGCCCCTGTCTGAGGAGTGCACCCGGCTCTCGCTGTAGCTCCTTTTGGGGAGTATTTTGGGCTCTAGCGCAGCACTCGGTCTGGACTGACGGTTGTGGCTGTAAGTCGAGCAACAGCACGGTGCAGTACAGCGGGAGCAGCGGATCCGGCAGAGAGTGCAGGCGCAGCTGGAGAGCAGGGCGGAGTGACTAGCCAGGGAGGAGAGGAAAGTGAGGGGGAAGGCACGCTGACACTGGAGGATGCACTTAGGAGAGCTGAGACGTAATGTGGCAGCAGCAGGGGACCTGTGACAGCTGGATATCACTTCTGATACTGCTGATTTCCCGCTCTCCTCCTGGACGGTCTGGATCTGACGCCACTCCAGCTGCAGCAGCTTCTCCAGATACCTTTCCAAAGGGCCCACAGGCCTTGGTCGGGGGGTACCTCGGCCTTCCATGTTGTAGAAAACAGCCAGCTGACTCAGGGTCCACGAATTAAAAGGTGGAGGGAGGAAGTCTGGGAAGTCAAAACCTCCATGGCCCTGCAAATTGGATCTGTGGCTGCGAGAGGAGCAGTCCTCGGCCTCGATGACCTCTGGCCTGAGCTCGAGCCGAGGAGGAACACGACTGCAGGCTGACACAGGAAGTCTCTCTGACTCAGACAAGTCGGTGTCACTGTCATCTTCTCCATGGCGACTCAGGCGTCTGACCTCCAGTTCTGGCGAGTGTCTTTCCAGCTGTTCAGTGCTGCAACCACACATGCAGTGGTAGGAGACGGCTGCTGTGTGTTTGCCCTCTCTGCTCCCCGCATGCTTGTGCTGTCTGTGGCTGGAGCGCTTAGTGACTGGCAGCACCTTTGGCTCCATCCTGCCCTCTGTGGGGGACACTGGAAGAGGCTTTGACTCTGAGGATCTGTGAGTGCTACAAGGCAAAGCAAATCTATTATCTCAACACTGAGACAGCACCGAACAACACAAACTTTGCACAAACTGCGACCTCACCTGTGCTGAGAAGTATTGCGTTTAGCTGAGGAGTTGTTAGACTTGTGCTTTCTTCTTTGTTGCAGCCTCTGCAATTATAGACACATTATGTTCAACTTATCACTTAAACATGGTCGTGGTAATGTTATTACCATGGTAATAAATTGAGACTTGTTGACATTTTGCCTGATATAAATAGTACGCTATTGTGCCACAGAAATGTGTCACTATATGGAATAAAGGAAAAACTAGCAAGATGTAAAAAACACTCACTGCAAACGTGTAGGTGTTACTTTAACAACAGCTCTGTATCTTGTATGAAAGCAGTCATAATGTACCATCATATAAAACAGAACTGGAACACCAGCTAATTTGACTGATCTTGTGTCTGATACAGTGATCCGATCCCGTTCACACTCACTTTCTCGCTGTTATTTTCCTGACTTGGGAAGGCGTGCTGCGGCGGTGTGGGCTTCCTCTGAGACTGCCGCCTTCCCATTTTGTTACTTGAGAGAAATAAACAAATCTTCCGAGTTAAATGTGACCGATGAAACACATGAAATGTAGAAACAGCAGCACAGGGTAGACATGGCGGTCTCCTTTGTTCACACACGTACACAGTGAGCATTTACACATCAAAGTGCAGTCACACCACCGACAACCAGCGTCTGTGCCGCCACCGAGGACACGGCAACAAACAGCAGCCATGTCTTCATCCGTTACCACTGTGTAACCCCAATAATAAGCATATCTGGCGGTACCTGCCCACATTAGGCCCGGCGATGCTCCACAGATCCTTCTTCCATTTCCTCTCCCTGCTGGAAACCCTCTCCGCACACCGCTGTGCCACTTGCTCCTGCAGGATGGTGCCCATCCCAGCTTCCAGCGGGCACCAATGAAATGGGCGAGTGAGCTGTTCACGCGAAACACGATGCTGTGATCATAATGAGCAGTGGGCTGAAATGAACCAAACACAACTGTGTTGAGGTATGGATCCCTGTGTGCGATTCACCTGCCGCCCAGCAGAGAGCAGTGGAGCTCACAGACGGATCAATAGATTTACCAGTCTGACCCACTCGACATGAAATGTCCTCTACATTACCTAAAACGAATTTGACACCTCTGGTTTATACTGAGGACCAGGGGCGATTTTAGCCCATTTTTGAGGGTGCTTCAGCACCCTCAAAATGAATCAAAGCACCCCCCAAATATTTCTTACTTTTTTGACAATATTTCCTGTTTTTGTGACACACTACTAAAAATATAAAAAGCATACAGTACTTGGTTGAGACGTAACATTTCAACAACAAAAGTATAGATACCCCCCCCCCCCCCCAAAAAAAATGGTTTGTTCCAGCTACTCTGAGACGCAGCTGAGCGGAGGTGTAAGTGACTGGCTGAAAACAGGACATATTAGCTGCATTTTACCTGCAGTTACTCTTTATATAGTTAGGTAGGAGTCAGACCATGTTTCTTTTTAGCTGAAAGACATTACACCAGGTAACCTGCAGTGTTGAAAACTTGTTTTCCGACGATGTTTGCTACCCTACAATCCGTCCTGCTCTGTAGTAAAATCAGCGACATTTGACCGTCCTGTTGCTCCCATTGAAATGTATACAGCCTATTTAAAATCTAAAACTTAACATTGTCCGTAGCTTCTGTTGTTACCACTGTCCTGTTTTTGTAAATGGATACTAACTAGCTAACTGACTGAATGCCCTTTAACCTTATAACTCCTGTTGTGTGGTGTGTGTGTGTGTGTGTGTGTGTGTGTGTGTGTGTGTGTACAGAGAGACAGACAGGTTCATAATGGATATAAGGAAGTTTTTTTCAAAAAACTGTCTCTGAATGTTGACAAGACAAAAGAGATGGTTGTTGACTTTAGGAGGACACGATAGACTTGTAGTCAAGACCGCCTAATCCGAGACCAAGACAAGACCAAGACCAGAGGGTATCGAGACCAAGACAAGACCAAGACCAAGTTGAGACGAGACCAAGACCGAGACCAAGTCGAGACGAGACCAAGACCAAAACCAAGACCGAGACAAAAAAAGTCTTTAAACTGCAGCCAGATGCTGCTTCGTTTACGGGTGTCAGGCATATTTATGTGTTTTTGCTTTCGCACAGCCCTCCTCACCGCTGTCTACTGTCTCACTCACTTACTGAGAGGACAGACAGATGCTCCACTTGACTGTCGCGTCTCTCACCCTCTCTGTTTTTCACATAATGATATTATCCTATATCCTCGCATGTGATTGGCCACAATATGGAGGGATTGGAGCATAACTGAGCCACTGTGTGAGAGCTGAGCAGCGAAAGGAAATTAAGTGAGGGTAGAAATGACTGAAAGATTATTAGGCTCTGTTTTGAGTTTTGTTCAAAAAAAGAATGACTTATATATATATATATATATATATATATATATATATATATATATATATACATATATATTACTTCTATATACATATGCAGGACACCTTAAACTAGTTTTTTTAATTAAGCAGCAAGGCAGAACAAAGTCGGGCCTGTATCAAGACACAGGACTAAACCCCAATTCAACCAGACCCAGAACTGATCTGGAATTAAAACAGGACTACAACAGTAACCAAGACAGAACCAGAATCAGAACTAGATGATAGTAGCACTGAAAATCATCATAGACCTGCACTACACTTATTTTATTAATTCTACCAAAGTACACGATTTAGATTCTGAAAAGTTTATATAATTATTTAGCCTTGTTGTGCAAACAAGCCTGCATAACTTAATAAATATAGAATTTGAAAAGTAACAAATGGTATCTAAAAAGAAACACTAGGTACGAGATACATGTTCTGATGAGTTTTGGCAAACAACCATTTGACTAGCATGTGTCTCACCTGCTCTTGTTCCATCTCTGTTCTGTCCTCATTCGCCTCTCTCTCTCTCTCTCTCTCTCTCTCCCTCTCTGCTCCTCTCTCTCCCTCTTTGTGCTGACAATCAAGCCAAACACCAACATCATCAAATATACAGTTGAAACCAGATATTTACATACTCTTCAGATAAAAACACAAACACTTATTTAATTGTAACATCCAATCAGACTAAATGTTTATTTTTTTTAGATTGATAAATATAAAAAACATATTTGTTAACTTTAAGAGTAAAGAGAGAAACTATCTGTATTTCTTAATTGCAAATGGCACCAAATTGTATTCAAAATTGAGCCACACTTATGGAGCTCCACAATTCTTTTCCTGGTGTTTTGGTTGACATCTCTTGATTTTTCCATGTCAAAGAAACAGGCTCTGTGTTTTGCCTTATATGCATCCACAGGTGTGCCACCAATTTACTCACATGGACTCTACTATCCTATCAGAAGCTTCGTCAACTCAGAATGGAATCGTCTGGAGTTTTCTTATTAATTAACAATAAACTTAGTGTAAGATAAGATAAGATAAGATAACCTTTATTAGTCCCACACGTGGGAAATTTGTATATGTACTCCTAAATTTGATGAAAGTGATTAAAATAGACAGCTCCTCTTTTTATTCTGACATTTAAATAATTCAAAAGATATTTCAACATTTATTTATCTAAAACAAAAGTTTACTCTAAATTGATGTTTAACAGTAAAAAATAGTTTTTATGTTTTCTCCCTAAAGTGTAAATATCTGGTTTCAGCTGTGAATATACTGCTGTGTATTCAAATTCCTCTTGTTTTGCATAGATATACTGAACAACATACAAAGCATAATATATAAAATAACATCTACCTGAGTTTTTTCTTTGAAAGAAGCTCCTTATGTCCATTGTTGTGTTCATCAGTACACAATTGAAACCGATTTAGAGAGTTTGTTTAGCCGTGGAGGGTAACAACTGAAAATATGAAATGTAAGCTAAGACTCTCTAAAAAAAAATCAGCATTGTCGTTCGGCTTTTATTTATCCATTTGTTGATTCACCAAGAGCAAGTAACGCAACCAACTGATCAGTTTGATATCAATCTTTTGTGATACACCGTCATATTTACATTATTTGTACTGTACGAATGATTTGCTTTGGTACCTGGTCAAACTTAAGCTCTCCTCTGTCTGCAGCAAACTCGCAGGCAGCAGCTTCTCCCCCCTCGCTCACATGCGTGCTGTGCTCAGTCGCCTAGTGCCTGAGCTCGGATCATACCAAAATTAGGGGGAATTTACGACGGTGCGCTCTGCGCTTCGTGTGTTGTTTTTGTTTTATACAGTTGTCAGCCAGGCATCTAACTAACAAATTACACTCCAAAAGACCCCATGCTTCTGAAAAAATGACCCGGGCTTAAGCCCAGTAAGCCACCCCCCCCGCTCCGTTGATGGTTGACTCCAAATCTCCTGAACACTATGTCGATTTGAGAACGGAAGACCGAAACAGCGAGACCAAGACCGAGACCAAGACAAAAGTCCGTCGAGACCAAGACAAGACCAAGACAAAAGTCCGTCGAGACCAAGACCGAGACCGAGACAAAAGTCCGTCGAGACCAAGACGAGACCAAGACCACGTAAAAGTGGTCTCGAGACATCCAACTCTAGGACACGATGCGACCACTCACCGCTGAGCATCAACGGCTCCTCTGTGGAGATCGTCGACAGCACCAAATTCCTGGGCGTCCACCTGGATAAAGACCTCGGATGGTCCCTCAACACCAGCTTCCTGCACAAGAAAGCCCAACAGCGTCTCTTCTTTCTGAGAAGACTGAGAAAGGCCCAGCTTCCACCACCGATCCTGACCACCTTCTATAGAGGAACTATCGAGAACATCCTGAGCAGCTGTATCACTGCCTGGTTTGGGAACTGTGCCATATCGGACCGCAAGACCCTACAGCGGATAGTGGGAACAGCAGAGAAGATCATCGGAGTCTCTCTCCCCTCTATTAAGGACATCTACACCACACGCTGCATCCGCAAAGCCACCAGCATTGTGGCTGATTGGACACACCCCTCTCACACACTCTTCACACTCCTGCCATCTGGAAAAAGGTACCGAAGCATTCGGGCACACACATCCAGACTGCAACAGCTTCTTTCCACAAGCCATCCGTCTCCTCAACAAAAAGGGACTGGACTGATAAACACGCACGCACGCACACACACGCACACACACACACACACACACACTCTATCACTCAGCTCAACTCAACTACCTCAAAGCATTGAGACTGGACTTACACATCAACCTGTAAATGCTCTTTTTGCACAATATTTTTATGTTTACTGTTCCTGCACTACCTACATACCAAGTATGTTTACGGTTTCCTTTGCACTACTTACCTAGTTAGATAGTTAGTTTTAGTTAGATAGTTAGTTTTTGTTAATTTATGTTGTAATTTATGTTAGGTCAGTCTGTCCTGTCTCTAGTTAGCTAGTTTAGTGATTTTCTGTTAATTTATGTTGTAAATTTATGTTGCATGTAGCACCTTGGCCCTGGAGGAACGCTGTTTCGCCTCACTGTGTACAAACTGTATATGGCTGAAGTGACAATAAAGCTTGACTTGACTTGACTTGACTTGAGCCACATTCAGGTAAAAGTGTATACACTTTTACCTAATCAAGGATTATGTTGGATCAGTGTTTCAATATTTATATCTTTTATTAGATGTTCATGTGGTTTGGTTATTTGCCTTTTGGTTGAAAGTACACTGAGAGAGGACTTTTTGTTAGTGATCTTAATAGTATTTTTTTCATATTAATATATTTTTTTCATCTAATTGAATCCAATCTATTTGTGTATGATTGTCAGTCCAAAGAGGGAGAGAGGAAAGAGGGAACGTGAGGAGAAAGTACAAGGTCAGGAAGAAGCAAGTAAGAAAACAGACAGGGAATACTAACAGGCAAAACAGAAACTGTTAAACTGGCAAAGAGAAAAAACCTGATTTTACTCACACAATCAGGAAGTTGTGTCTCCCTGTATTAAAGCTGCTATACAGAATCTGCAAAACAAACTGGGTTGAAACATTTTGACCCTCTTTAACAACATTCCAACATAACATTATCATTGATTGGGGAGATTAAAATTAATGATATATTTTTATGTGGTTCAGCCACAACTCTACTAAAACCTCAGCCAGTAATAGGTGGGCCAACTTTTGGACCGTCCAGTTGTCTGTATGACTGCCGCAGTACGTGCACCACATTTGCGCACTGAATCAGAAAGTGCCAAACAGCCCTGGTGGAGTGAGGAGCTGTAAAGAGAAGCAGATGCTCTGTTTATATTCTAAAAATGTTTTAAGCTTGTTTCAAAGATTCTGTACAGCAGCTTTAAATGTTTTCCAAAAGCACACATACACTTATCAGTGTTTCTCAAAC
Source organism: Oreochromis aureus (assembly GCF_013358895.1). Classification (NCBI taxonomy): domain Eukaryota; kingdom Metazoa; phylum Chordata; class Actinopteri; order Cichliformes; family Cichlidae; genus Oreochromis; species Oreochromis aureus. The sequence continues at coordinate 3,981,056 of NC_052946.1, read as the reverse complement.
TTTTACAGTGTGTACCACTGGGAAAATGTCAAGCTCTCCCAAGTACCACTATGAATGTATGAAACTCATAAATCTTACAACACAAAATTAGTATTATTAAATTAGTCAAATTAGTATCTGCAGTAAAGATTTTTACATACATTGTATACACTGTACCACAGGCAAAGTTGCCTCCATTTTTATATTTTTTTATTAATATTTTCTAATAATTTATTTGTAATAATTTATTCTGTTTTGGGAGTATTTTTTTATGTATCTGTATTATATTATACATACTCATTAAAAGTGAATCTCTGTCCAAAAAATGCACTCAGCTTACTTTTTACTCACTATGAGCATCATTCATTATCCTCCCCCAGTAATTAAGGTTAGGATATGTATTTTTTTATATTCCAATCCATTCTTCTTTGGCAGCATTTAAATAAACATTATCAGATTTATGGTTTTGTTACAGACTTTTAAAAAGTGTTTTGCTTTTCTTTCACAAATGTGGGGATTAAATTGTGTTAAAATGTACAAAACAGTGATGTCATGTTTTGTGACGAGGACCCAGGCAGAGAGAGACTTGATGAATTTAAGAATCTTATGATTTAATAAAGAAATTTGCAGACTTGCACAGAGATGGTAAAATTATGATGACTGATAACGGAGACGAAGACAACAGACGACGAGGACAGGGAGGAACAGGGGTTTAAATGCACCAAGGAGACAGTCAGAGGGAACTCGGGACAACTGGAGACATTTAAGGATGCAGGGACTGACAGAGACGGGGAAGAAGTCTCATCGTGACGTGTAAAGTTTATTTTGCCTGGCTGGGCAGCTCTCTGGGTGCTCAGCACCCCCAAAGCTCTGATCCTAGAATCGCCCCTGCTGAGGACAAGGGTTTGATATTCAGTTCAGGGACTGATTCACAAGAGAGAGGACCCAATGCACACACCAGAGGGCTAAACAATAAATAATACACATCAATAAATCTATTGGGGGATGTGCAGGAACCTGGACCAGAGCATTTGCCTTCTGTTTCTTCTATGACTTCACTGAAAACTTACAGTGTATTAAGGTACAGGAAAATAACAAAATGTGCTGAACTGAATGAAAATATACTCAGTTCATACTAGATACCTGCTATCCGATTACTGAGTTTATATTGGACCGTTTACCCAAGAGAATAAATTAAATATATGTACACACACACACACACACACACACACACACACACACACACAGAGGTTCTAGGTCTAACCAACCGTCTCGGCCGTGGGAAAATGACAACCAACACAATTCTAAAAGATAATTTATTAGTACAATGATCAAAAATTGGAAGGATAAACAGTTCAGTGTCCCACTTGCAAAAGGGATTAAACACACTATCGAAGGCCAGAGACAGTGATGCCTCAAGTCAGTTGGACTTTACATGTCAAACATTTGAACAGGGATCAGCAGTTGTCCTCCAAGTCTCACCACCCTGTAAGTAAAGGGCCAGTAATCACTCCAGCCTCAGCAACCCAACTCTGCCTTTAGACTGCAGCATATAGTAGGCCCAGACCTGCACAGAGAGACAAAATATCACAGCAGTTTTTGTAGTGTGGACTATAAGTAGACTGAGTATCAGTGAAATCAAATACACCTGCCTTCAATTAATCCAACCCCATCACAGCCATTGGCTCACAGCAAATGTGACACACAAGACCACCAGTGCAACTTCCCACAACAAACATGGAGGTGACATTAGTCCACCATGTTACATGTACTTTAGTAAATACTAAAAAATATATATTTAGCTCATATACTTAGTTGGTATCGACTATTTTCCTTGTGGAATCGTTTTGTATTTACTGTATATTTACTCATCATTTTGAAAGTATTGCCGGTGTTGTGCCAAAAAGTGATTGCCTGCCAAAAACGGATTTCCAATGTTTCTGTGTATTTTTTATGTGTAATATCTTTACGTATGTTGGTAAATAGACTTCGGTGAACAGGGTTTACAAAGGGGTTATATATAGAATTAAAAAACTATCTGTTTTTCAAGTATCTTTACAACTCTGTGTTATTGTACTTACATTATAACCAATCCGGTCCTTTATCCCCACTTAAAATATTTTTACAGAACTATTGTAATATTTGCTGCCATTTCTGCTGTCCTGTTGGCCAGCTTACTCATTACTCTTACAAAAGACATTTTTAATGTTAATGAGATTTTTTTTAACTGCATAAATAAAGGTTATATAAAGGTCACTGCCAACAACTGATTGCGGCTTCTACCTTGTTGCACGAATGTTGTTTGTGGCTCAAGATGACTTTATGTCATCCATGAGGGATGCATTTGACATATGTTTCACATATTATAGCCCAACAAGTTACTTATAGAAGTTTAAATACGAGCAATCAGTTTTTGGCAAATATCGGAAATCAGTTTTTGGCACAACACCGGGACCAAAATAAAAGCTTTTAACAACTAAACAGAAGAGGGCAGCAGCTCCCACAGTAGCCGCTGGCTCCGAGAGCAGAAGAAGATTTGGCAGGGACCAGTGCGTCTTCTTGTCCTCCAAAATGTCCAAGTTACAGCAGCTCAGGCTCTTCGTGAATGAGCGTCTGACAGCAGCAGCGGAGGAAATCTTCGGCGCCGTGGAGAGAACCATATTAGAGTTTCACAGTGACAAAGCTTTTGTGTCCCAGTCGGAAGATGTGAAGCCCAGCGAGCTGCTAATGCTAGCCGAGGCTCTGAAAGCGGAGGAGGAGGAGGTGTTCCCGGCAGGTTGGTCTATTATCACCATGCAGATAAGAAGGCTGCTGTCAGCTATCCAGCTCCTGTCAGCGACCAGACCCGTTTTAGTGTGCGTGTAGCCTGTGACTACAGTCAGCATAGACTGCAGTCACAGAGCTAACCCCCGGATTGTCTTAAGGCGGACGTACCATCTAAGAAATAGCGTTTGTTCCCATGCAGTGGTTAAATGGACCGTTTTAGGTTTATTCTGCTTTCAGACGAGTAGAGAGTGACCCAAATACATATTTTAGGCGTTCATGGTGTTCTCTATTAATTAAATCTAATTTGCATATCAAATTTCATAAAGGCTGTAATGTAAAAATATTTTAATTTAGGCAATTATCTATATATGTATCTGTGAAGGTTCTCAGTCATCCAGGTCATCGTAGTCTAAGGAGCTTGGAAAGAAAAGCGTCTGGACTTCTTTAAGTTGCTTGAAGACGTTTCACCTCTCATCCGAGAAGCTTCTTCAGTTCTAAGAGTCAAATGGTGGAGAGTCCCAGATTTAAACCCAGTGGGAGTTTCCCCCCAAAGAGGGACAAAGGACCCCTGATGATCCTCTACCTAATCACATGAGCCAAGGTGTGAAAGTGGGTGTGGGTCCCAATCAGCCAGGGCTCATTGTGAAACATGATAGGGTGGGGCCAGGTTTCACAATGAGCTCACCCAAAACCCTGGCTGATTGTGACAACTCAAAGAAGTCCAGACGCTTTTCTTTCCAAGCTCCTTAGATCTATATATGTAGTTAAGCATATATGACTCTGTAGTAGGGTCTTTACAGAAAATGAATAATGTGAAGAAGTTGAAATAAATAACTTCCTATAAGGTTTGGTTGGATTTTTTTTTTTTTTTTTTTTTTGAGGGCCCTTCTTGTTTTCAGTGGTGATGGACAGTTTGACAGATGAGGTCAGCGAGGTCAGAGTCTCTCTGAACGTTGACGTTCACAGGTGGAGGTGTGCTTTGGAGAGTAAAGGAATAAAAGTCAACAGGAGCAACACTGTGTGTAAAAGAGAAGGAGATGGGTGGAAAAGTGAATGCGCAAGCAATAGATGTAGTGAAGATGGATAAGTTTAAATACGTGGGTCAACTATACAAAACAACAGAGTTCACAAGGGAGGTGAAGAGTTACAGGGTGTGATTTGTGATAGAAGGACAGCAGCAATAGAGAAAGAGAAGGCTTTGGCAGTGGAACCTGTTATAATGTATGTTTGGAAAATCTTTTATATACCAGGAAATAATAAAAATAATACTTAGCAGGTCTTAAAGTTGGATAAATGTGACTTCAGATGAACAAAAAGACATGACATATTACAGACGTGTGTGGAGATTCTTGGTAGTCTGAAGAGCTGGAAAGGCTTTAACTCTGCAGCCATTTACAGTCAAAACACGTACTGTTAGAAAGAGTGGATTCTTAAGTTTTACGTGATTTTTATGCTACCAACCAGCTTCATGGGTTGCTGGTTGGTAGCATAACAACAGCAGTCACTCCAGACATGCTCGCAAATGCATGGGACAAGTGGGTGCATTCTAAGGGGAACACATTGAGCACTTTTGAACATTGCAAGTTTTGTAAGTAAAATGATATATTTAGCCATGAATTAAAACATTTACCACAAGTAAGCCTTTTGAAATCGTACAGATGTTTGTCAGCGTCATATCTTTCCCTGTCATGTCTGCAGGCTCCCAACAGGTGAGTGTATCCGAACCAGAGGTCTCCACACAGACAACATATGCTCAGGCCAGTCAGCTGTTGGTGAAGCAGGACACACTGAGAGCAGACTTTCTGGTAAATCAGGAACACTGGCCGAGAGGAGACAAAGGGCAGCTGCAGGATCTGTTACACTGTGAAGCTGTGGCTTGTTTCAAATCTGAACAGAGCACAGGGTCGCCCTCCTCATGCTTTCAGAGCCAAAGTGTGGCAAGCACACAGGGAGTGGTGCTTTTCCCCCATGCCACAACAGAGTCTAAAAAAATTAAGCAGGAAGCAGATGGATGTGGTGGATCGGATTTCTGCCAGCCCATCTCCTCAGATAGTGGGGCTGAAAATGATGCCTGTGATAATGAAAGGATGGAGAGCAGAGCATCCAATTCAAAGACAGTGCAGCCAAAAACAAAGGCAAAGCAAAAGCAGAAGAGTTCCAGCTTAAGCACTAAGAAAAGGACAAGTCCTTTCTGTTGTAAGCTCTGTGGAGAATCTTTCTGCCACAGGAATTCATTGATGATTCACCTGAAAACACACGGAGACTGTGCGCTGCAGCACATAGAAACACACAAAGAGGACAATCTGTGTCACGTCTGTGGCAAAACATTCACCACAAAGACCCATTTAAAAAGGCACATGCTGATCCACACAGGTCAGAAGCCTCACTGTTGCAAGGAGTGCGGCAGGAGATTCGCACGAGGCGAGTGTTTGAGAGTGCACATGAGGATCCACACAGTGGAGAGGCCATACACATGTGGAGTGTGTGAGAAAGGATTCAGGCAGAGAAGTAATCTAATTACTCACATGAGAAAGCATACGGGAGAGAAACCTTACTGCTGTGGCATCTGCTCAAGACCATTTGCATACAAGAAGGACATGCTGAGACACACGCAGATCCACACAAAGACGTGAAAAACTCAGTCCACCGTGATAAGCTTTGGTCTAGTATTTCTGAGTTTAACTTGTTTGCTATTATTATTTTTTTTCCTTTTGATTAAGTGTGAAAAAAGAGATGGTGGAAGTGTTTTTATTAATAGAGCAAAATGCATTTTCAAAATGTTTGTTGTATATTGCAAGGGCTAGGCAGTTAATCCCATTTTAACCTCCTTTACTATCACGACTTCCAGCAATTCTAAAAAACAAAACCCCCCATTTCAATAAATATTAAAATTAAGCAAGTCTGCTGCTGCCTGGATGTATTCATACCTGTCTGCATGGTCAGACATCTCAGTTGAGACTGTGGGCCACCAGAAGCTGCCTAGTCTTCTACCAGATGAAAGTGTCTTTGTCATTTATTTGATTTCCAACTGAATTATATTTTTTGACATTAAGCAGGCCTACAAAGTGTCTCACAAGAGCAACATAATATTACATGTCATGGGTGGGTGTGGGGGGCCTGGATGTTTTTCAGTATAGCTGCATTAATGTGTAGAACCTCTCTAAAATAACTGAATCATTTTAGTGTGTTCATTTGTGTGAACAGCCTGTTCTGTTTTTAAGGGCATCAACAGGGCCCTATTCCAGAAAGCAGTTTTAGCTAACAGCTCTGAGTTATTTAACCCTGAGTTTCTGTTCCAGAGTTGACTTCAGTTCTGAGTCAGTCACTAGGGTAATGGCTAATCCCTAATGCTTCCATTTATTTCCCCACTATAAATCCAAGTTTGTTTTTTTTATACATATAGATATATCTATCTTTTCATGGGACAACACTGAAGATATGACACTTTGATACAATGTAAAGTAGTCAGTGTACAGCTTGTACAGCAGTGTAAATTTGCTGTCACCTCAAAATAACTCAGCATACAGCCATTAATGTCTAAACTGCTGGCAACAAAAGTGAGTACACCCCTAAGTGAAAATGTCCAAAATGTGCCCAAAGTGTAAATATTTTGTGTTGCAACCATTGGTCTCGTCAAACCACAGGTAATCCATGTCCTTAGTCTGCTTGTCTTCAGCAAACTATTTGCAGACTTTCTTGTGCATTATCTTTAGACGAGGCTTCCTGGGACGACAGCCGTGTGATGCAGAGTGTGGCGTATGGTCTGAGCACTGACAGGCTGACCCTCCACGCCTTCTGCAGCAAAGCTGGCAGCACTCATGCATCTATTTTCAAAAGACAACCTCTGGATATGACGCTGAGCACATGCACTCAACTTCTTTGGTCGACCATGGCGAGATGTGTTCTGAGTGGAACCTGTCCTGTTAAACTGCTGGTATGGTCTTGTAACACTAACGAGTCGCATGACACCAGGGAGGGAAAATGGCTAATTGGGCACAATTTGGACATTTTCACTTAGGGGTGTACTCAATTTTGTCACTTTTTGCCAGTGGTTTAGATGTTAATGGATGTATGTTGAGTTATTTTGAGGTGACAGCAAATTTACACTGTTGTACAAGCTGTACACTGACTACTTTACATTGTATCAAAGTGTCATAACTTCAGTGTTGTCCCATGAAAAGATAGAACAAAATATTTACAAAAATGTGAGGGGTGTACTCACTTTTGTGAGATATATATATTTTATTTATTTATTCATGTTCTTCTTCCCTCCTGCTTCTTACCATAGCCATCGTGATCCACACTGACACAGTGATATTCCTCAGTCCACTGGATTCAAAGTGAGGCTGTGCTTTCTTGGAGAATCAGAGCTTCACTGATGATGGTTTTCTTTCTGTACTCATAAATGTGCTTAACCCCATCCTGAACGTACTCACAGTTGTATTGAACTAACTGGTCAGCTGTTCTGGAATGAGAAGCCCAGAGTTGTTGACATCAGATTTAACCAACTCAGTTTATTTTTAAACTCAGATTTTATTAAACATGCTTCCTGGAATAGGGCTTTGGTTGGGTCTTCCAGAGCCCACTGTTAGCGTGTTAAGGAGAAGCCCCCACAGTCACGGAAGCGATCGTTTACCGTCTGTGTGAACCCTACTTCTCGCCTGTGGGTTTCTATGGACTGGAGGAACTTCTTCAGCGTTGCTGTTGGAGGAATTCAAATGTTTTTCGTGTAGCTGAGGATGAGTGCAGTTCTTTGAACTCTGTGTTAGCTCCTACCTCAAGGCTTTTTCTCTCAGTATAAGCGGTATAAGTGTGTCCAATGATTGATTGAATGGAACATGGGTAACCACTAAAATGTTTGCATTGTAAACAGCATTTGCTTGAAAAAATACATCAGCATTAATAACATGAAGTAAGGATCTAAGAATCTTTTTAAACTTGAGCCTGTATAAGAACTTGAGCAAAGCTGTCATCTGTCTGTTGTGAATGAGTTACTTCTGTCGGTTTGAAGATCCCTCTCAAAGTACTCTAATCAGCTAAACTTGCAGTTACATTTGACTTATAATGCTATAAAATAAGGACACATATTTTGCTGTTGCGTAGATTTCCATATTCTACAGGTTTTCCACATATAACATTTAATGTAATAAAAACATTATCATACTTAATTGCATGCTCCCCTTGCACCACAGTTAGTGGTCACAGTTAGGTCCATAGTTTTTGGGGGGCATACACAGTTTTTGTAGTTTTGCTGATATACACAGCTGTAACGGATTTTAAGTCAGAATGTGTGATTGAAGTGCAGACGTTTAGCTTTAAAACAAGGGGTTTAACAAAAGTATTGCATTAACTGTTTAGGAATTACAGCCTTTTATTTTCTTTCTTTCTTTCTTTCCTTATTCATAGTCCCCAATTTTGTGAGGCCCAGAAGTAATTGGAGAATTGACAAGTAGTCAGACATTACTAATAAGAAATTCTAGCGTGCCTTTAGTGATACACTTTGGGTCATTATCAATTTGCACTGTGACACAAACAGTTTTGCAGCATTTGGCTGAATCTGAGCACAGAGTGTAGCCCTGTACACTTTAAAGTGCATCCTACTACTTCTATCAGCAGTCCCATCATCACACAATAGAGAGCTGGTTCTTTTAGCACTTTGTGGTAAACGCTCTGTGTTTTCATTGATCACTCTGATTGTAGACCTCGACAGTGACACACCTACCTCATCAAGAGTGTTCTTAAGTTTGTTAGACGTGAAGTTTCTTAAACCACATCTTTGAACTAAAATTACAATGAAAATCTATAAAATCCAAATTCAACACCTTGAATCAACTTATGATGTTTTCCTCATTTGTGACAGAGTATCGGGTGAAGTGACCTAACCTGACCTAAGTCAGTCAATTGTCTCATTATTGTTGCTTCTAAAAATGGGGGACTATGTAAAAACACAGGTAATCCATCATTGTTAAATGATCAAAATTCCTGCATTTAAATCCTATATTGATTGATTTAAAATCCACCATGGTGATAAAAGGAGGAAAGACTCCAAAAATGATCTTTTTCTAACAAACGATAGCCCTAATCCCAACCGCCTCTTTCCATAACGCCATCAAAACACCATATTTAAATGTAATTAAATGGTTTAAGGTGATGCAGGGATGCTGTTTGAGTGAACGAGATCCTTTTAATTAACATCTTATTATGTATTTTGTTGAAAGAAAGTGTATATGTGCTTTTCAGGCATTAAAATGCATGTAAGATGTTACTGAATAAAATGACATGTTTTCTGTAGACAATCATGTACAGTGCATTAATCAAAATAAATGTAACTGTGCCAAAGGTTCCTGAAGTCAAAATCCAGACGTTACCATTTGTTATATTTAAAGAAAAAAGACTGAACACAAGAATTAAATCAATCTGCAGATGTTGGTTGTGCAGCAGTTTTAATTCATAACCAATAATTGTTATTGGAAATGTTACATTACAAGACTTTTCTGACCTAATGTAAGCCATATTAGAAATTAAAGATGTATTAAAATAAAAACCCTTGTAGTTAAATCACAGTCCAGTCACTGAGCTACCAAGAAGCATTCACCATTTGAGTAGATCAGAACAATCCTCATTACAGCGTGGCTCAAGGCTCTGTTATTGATAATTCGACATGTTACACATATTTATCAGTTAGCATATTAAGGCACGTACACTTTTAATGTCAACATCCTGGTATCGCAATGTGTTTCTCTAGCTGTGTCCACACATGTCTGCCCTCTTACGGTCTTCTTTCTCCTGTGATATCACCTAATACTCAATGGTCACCGCCTTTGTCTTCAGGTATTCGTTGAGAGCTTCTTGTCCTGGTGGAGAGACAAAGATACTGATATTAAGCATGAGCACCAGTCACCTATTGGTCACCACAGGGTTGAGTGCACTGGCTCAAAGCAGGTACCAGTGAAGAGTTTGGAAACACAAAGATGTGATAGGCTGATGAATGATTAGTTAGTACTACTAATGCTTTAGTAGTACTAGCCACTCTCTTACTGAATACTGATTTGTGTCTGTGTGTTACATACACAGAGTTTGTAGATGCGGCTAGCTAACCAAGCATGGTGGTATCAGCTGATAACATTGCACTCCACCCTTCTGTCCTAATATGTTGTCTGTAATATGTGAAGCTCAAACCCAATGGATGACATCACAATGTCCACCTTTTATATATGGTCTATGATGGCAATACAACATAATGTTGTAACTTTTATGGGACAAGTGGGAGAAGATGAAAAAATGGCAGTTTGAATGGTCCAACAAAGGAATCAAAAATAACAGCCTCTTTCTATTACCGTATTTTTCGGATTATAAGGCGCACTGTCGATGAATTCTCTCACAGCTGCTCTATTCCCATGTTGTTGCAGTATATTAATGACTAACCTCGTATTGTGGATGGATTATCTCAGTTGTTCTCCTGACTGAAGTTTGGTCCGTTTACAGCATCCTACCATGCATTTGTCCCTAACCATCGGGAACCCTCATGTTAACTTTTATCGAGTGGAAAAAAGTTAGCGTTCATCCTCCAGCTTCAGTGTGTTTATGTTATGCTAACATAGCTGTGCCGCTAGTGATCACGTAGCACATCATCATATACCAGCTAGTCCAACATCAATAACCCTACAAAAGTCACTGCTGTTTAGTTTTCTGTCTTCATTTATGTTGGAAGTGACAGCAGAGCTGTACGTTTGAATTTTTTTCGAAATCTCTCAGTCAGAACATGCTATATCATGGTTAGGTGGAAGCCAGCGAGCTAACTTCCTGCTAACTTCCAACTCCGTTAAATTTAATCAATTCTGTTTTCATGCATGCCTGGATGTTAAACTTAATTGTTACACCTGGTAAAGCAGCAACACTGATAATTTTATTAAAGGTGAAAAAATTTAGTTTTTAACTCTAAGTGATGCCGCACTGTTCGTTTGACTTTGGGACCTGAAGCAGACGGAGTTTAGGACCCAGATTACTCCGCCATGCTCCTGTCTAAGTTAGCTGTAATGCTCCGACAATCCATCAAGCAGCTTCATGCGGCTTCATAGCCTACCAACATCGTACTAAAACATTTTTTGACAGGTTTTTGAGCGCTGTGTACCACATAAAATTGGTCCGAGGTCAGTAAACACAACCAGAATTCATATATAAGGCGCACCGGATTATAAGGCGGACTGTCGATTTTTGAGAAAATTAAGGATTTTAAGTGCGCCTTATAGTCTAAAAAATACGGTACTAGACTGCTTCAGATAAAGGTGTGATCAATTCTGGCAAGTAAAATCTACACTCACTGTTTAAGTAAATTAGTATTTGCTTATTTAATGGTTTAAATACGGGGTGGCTGTAGCTCAGGAATTAGGTCACGGTTCGATCTCTGGCTGCTTCAGTCTGCACGCCAAATGTCCTTGGGCAAGATACTAACCCCAAGTTGCTCTCTGATCTGTCCATTCGCGTATGAATGTGTGTGAATGTTACATAGAAAGCACTTACATGGTAAAAAGTGCTATATAAGAACCAGCCCATTTACCATCCAAACATGACTTTGTCCCCACTGCTGGTGTTGGTGTTGTATGTGAAAATGTTTTCACATAGGTTGAATAGTATATATTTTTTTCTTCTTCTTTTTTTAAATTTGTGTTTCTTGACATGAAAGAATACATCTACGCACTAACAGCGGTAGTTTGCCTTACCCAGGTCTTTACCAAATCCGGACTGCTTGAAGCCTCCGAAGGGCGCAGCGACGTCGGTCTTGTTGTAGGTGTTGACGAAAACTGTGCCGGCATTGAGCCTTTCACTGACATACAGTGCTTTGCTGATGTCCCGTGTGAAAACACCCGATGCCAGGCCATACTCTGTAGCATTGGCCCTCCTCAGGACGTCATCCACTTCACTGAATTCAGGAAGATGGAGGAGGCACACCGGACCAACACAACAGTGAAGAGACGAAAGGTCAGTCTTATGTTGGGTATATGAAGCAAGCTGGTATGTGAGCAATCATTAAATTTTAACTGACCCGCTCTTAAACTTGGAGATGATCATGACAGGGCCGAAAGACTCCTCTTTAGCAATGTACATGTGGTCCTGCACATCAGTAAACACTGTGGGTTCAAAGAAGAAACCTGGAGGGAAAACAAACATCCAACGGCATCTGTTATATCAGAGTTAGTCCATTCTAACCAGTTCTGTTGAGAAACTTCTGCTGCCTTACCTGGTCGTTGTACCTGTCTACCACCACAGACCAGGGTGGCTCCCTCCTTGACGCCAGTCTGACAATATTCCACCAGTTTGTCCAGGTGAGCCTTGTGGTTCTGAGGTCCATGGTCTGTTGAGCGGTCCAGTGGATCACCAATCTTCATCTTTTTGACTTCCTCAACCTCAAATAAGAGAGATCCAAGTGGTCTTTAAAGAAGTACACGTGGAGTTTGTGAGAAAGGATTCAGGCAGAGAAGTAATCTAATTACTCACATGAGAAAGCATATGGGAGAGAAACCTTACCGCTGCGGCTCAATTTGCATACAAGAAGGACATGCTGAGACACACGCAGATCCACACAAAGACGTGTAACTGCTCAACCTGCTCAGTATGTTCATTTCTAAGACTTAGAGCATGTGTTCCAGTTTCATTACTACCACCGACAGTGCGTTACTGTCCTTGCTCTTTCAACACATGTGAAAAAGGTTTGATGCAAATGTTTAGCAAAATGTCTTTGGTAGTGAAGTATGTGTGGAAACAATAACAGTGTGTACACAACGAGAGAGGCTAACGTGAGCGGAGAAATGTTTGAGAACTGTTTTAAAGTGATTTAGGAAAAAACGTTTCCATGTGACTACTGGAGCAATTTAATCAAAATATCAGACAACTGTGAGTTAAAGAGCATCCATGAAGTTCATTTTCAGTATTGGTGAGTGAAATTTTCTCTTATGTAGCTTGTAATAGGTATTTGAATCTGGCTGTTGCACCCATACATGTACGGATCCAGCTAACCAAGCATGCTAATGTTAACTTATAACTTAGCACTCCACATTTTCGTACAAATGTGGTCACATCTGGCTCCAAAGAACCAACATGGTGGCCGCCACTGAGACTTCAAAATGCCAAATCCAAAAGTACTGGACGATATCTGGATGACTGCTATTTCCTTCTTCTATATACAGTTTATGAAAATGGCATTAGTCAGTGTGGCTATCAGCCTATTACGTCTGAAGGTGAGAGACTAATTTTTAAGGTGGAATGAAAACATAACATGACATCTTCACTGTAAAAAAGGAAAAAAAAGTCAAAGTAAAGTTTACTGTGGGTTGCACCTACCACTTTTTGTACAAACAGGTCATGAATGGAGTCTTCCACAAACAGTCTGCCAGCAGCGATGCAGTTCTCTCCCTTGTTAAAGAACACTGAGCTCATGCCCTGTAACACAGACAACAACATAGTGGATGCACAACTTTTTACTATGTTTTCTAAAAAACCCCACAAAAACCTGCCATAAGTTAAACACACCATGCGCACAGCCTTGTCCATCTCGCAGTCACTGAAGATGATAAGTGGAGATTTTCCTCCAAGCTCCAGAGAGACTTTCTTTACATTGCTGACTGCACAGCTTCAAATATACAAGAAAACAGACACACAACCGTGAGCGAAACTATAACACCGTTAAACACTTTGTGTAAGGTTTATGTTACCTCTCACCTCTTCATGATGTGTTTACCAATCTCTGTGGAACCTGTGAAGCCAAGTTTCCGGACGTCGGGATGGTCAGAGAGACGCTGACCCACCAGGGCACCTAGAATAAAGAACAAGATGCATAGCAACTCACAGAGCTTCATTAGGTGACCTCAGCTTCATATCATGAATGTTTATGATCCAACCTGATCCAGGCAGAATGTTAATCACGCCTTTAGGCAGTCCCGCTCGTGCTGCCAGTTCAGCAAACTTCAGTGCTGTCAGTGGGGTGACCTGAAAACAAACAACAACGTGAATGACCCTGTGGTTTTAGCTTTTGTGGGTAGCAGGTGTGAGGTGGGAGTCTGACCTGTGCTGGTTTGAGGACCACTGTGTTTCCAGCTGCCAGGCATGCTGCGGTCTTCCAGGCCAGCATCATTAGAGGGTAGTTCCAAGGAATCACAATAGCACAAACTCTGAGGAGAGATCAAGAGAGCATTTGAAATACTAATCACACCCATTTTATAACATTTTGATTGAAATCCACCTGATTGAAGATTTTGTGTCAAGTGTTTATATAGTTTGTTCTTTACAAATATCCCTTAAACTACTAATGTGGTTCATAAAAAGCAATTGTTTGTTCGGCTTTCAAACCAAAGGCATGTTAGCTTTAATGTAAATGTACAGTGCTGTGAAAAAGTATTTGACTGAAATGCTTCATTAGTTTTACACCAGATGCAACAGGATGCAAACCTTTCATAAGGTCCACGGAATATTTTCCTAAATGTAATTATTTTGCAGGTTCCACTCAATGCTGTGTAAGGTATGACACTTTTCAAAAATCTATTCTCACCCCATTGGTTCCTTCTTGGTAAACGTCAGGTTACGATTGGGCCTGGCCTGGTTGATGGGGATGGTGCTACCCTGTAAAAGAACAACATGTTGTTTGCATGTATTTACACATCTGTAACAGTTGTATCAAACTGTCAACTATCTTATCCGTGACAGGTCCAGGCTTTTAAGCCAGCTGTCTTACTTGGATCTTGTCACACCAGCCAGCAAAGTAGCGGAAAGTCTGGATGGACATGCCCACGTGGGTCTTGAGGGCCAGAGTGTACACAGCTCCAGAGTCAATGGCTTCGATAGTGGCCAGCTCCTCCTGGTGCTCCTCCATCAGGTCAGCCAGCCTGGAGGTGGGTTAACAGCGAAGACACATTATGAAACAACTGAGATAACAACTTTGCTTCACTAATACTATCAAAGACAAACAAACATACTGAAGGCATTTACTCCCTTATGAACAAAGATATTAAACTGGTTCATTCTATGGAGATGCTCACTTTACCGTAAAGAGAAATGGGCCATTTAACCACAAAACTAAGAAAAAAAATATGGATGAGGTTTGTCGACACTCCAGGGTCATATATCAGGCTTTGTGTTTGTGCACTGACCTGTAGATGAGTCTGCCTCTGTCTCTTGGGTTCATCTTGCCCCACTCTCCCTCTTCAAAGGCCTCTTTAGCTGCAGCCACTGCCCTGTCCACATCACTGATCTGGGCCAGAGACACATCGCAGATGGCCTGCAGGACACACACAGGGCAGACGAGGAAATTAAAGATGGCAAACCTCAGTCATGAAGACCACGTGGCCTCCAATCCTGATGAGATCACCTTCAGCGGTGGAAAGAGAACTTCCCTTTTTTGTTGTTTTTTTCCCCTAAACCTTGTTAAAATAAGCTTTAAACAGACTGAATCAACAGCTTCAGCTTCCATCATCAGTTGAGAAAATAAATGGTTGCTTTTCATTATAGATCCCTGCCAGCGTATGACGAAGGACACAAAGTTATAACATTACAGAGAAGACATTATTCTATATAATAAAATATTATATAGGATATAAATTTTGCATTCTTTGTGTTTCCTTTTCTCTCTCACCGTGCCATCAGTGGGGTTGATGGTCTTGTAGGTCTTTCCTCCCTCTGCATCAACAAACTCTCCGTTGATGAATAACTGATGAGGCATCTTTATTATCATGTTGTTTATGTTCTTCTCCACCTGAGGAGGTAAATGATACACATTAACACACGGCTGTTTCCTCTTCACGTATCCATAACTAACAAAGTGAATTTCAAACACTTACATAGTCGACTACCAACTCCTCTTCATCGTCCTCCCCTCTGAGCTTCCTGACACACATTTGGATGAAATCCTTAAAGGTTGTGTTCATGTAGACATCCTCGTTCTGCAGCTGGCAACTGCTGGCTCGAAGTTTCACCTCCTCCACCAACCTGAAGACAGAGAAGAGGCAAGATGGAAGATGGGGGATAAAAAAGATATGGGGGACAAGAAAAAGAAGAGAAGATTAGGTGAAATAGTGGCAAAGCATTGATTAGATCAAAGCATTGATATCAGGTTGTAAAATACTCTTTAAGAAGAAAATGAGCTAAACTAAAAACTTACTTAAATAAACCTACACATATATATATTCAGGAAAGTGTTGAATATTATTGGATTGTAGCTATCTGAGGTGGATTTATGCATTTAGCCAGGCTTTATTTGCATTTGCTGGCTTGACAATACCTAAAGTCTCAGTTGTAGATAACGGGTACCACATACTAGACATCAAGCAAAATCCAATGAAATTTGGTGGAGAGGTAGAGCACTAGTGCAGAAAGAATGAGTTACATGTTGATGGAAATTGGTTAAAAAGTATTTTGGACATTAATGAATATGCACAGGCAACCCGCTCAGTGCCTGGCTTCACTGAGCCCAAACAAAACTGATTAAAGCTGCTGCTGCTGAAAACTTTCCTTCCACAACTTTAAAGAATCTGAAACACGTGTTTTTGTTTGTTACATAATTCTGTCATTGTTTAATAACTTTAATGTGCTCAGATTTGTTCTACACCATAGCGAAATAAACACAGTAAATACAAATTGGTGAGGCCAAAGTTTTGACTGGAACTGTATGTTACATAAGTGATGAACAATAAAAAGAAATTTGACATGCTTTTGTTTTTTTCTGTATTACCTGACCACATCCATGGAAGCAGCACCAGATTTGAAAAAATCTGTGGAGTCTTCAATCTGGCTCACATTACTCAGAATACTCTCCCACACTGCCTGGAAGACATGATGTTAAAAGTCAGCACAAGGACAAAAGTTAAACTGTCAGCTTAATGTTTTCTTGACTCAGTGGGAGAGCAGGACCTACCCTCATCTGTTCAGCGAAGGTTTTCTCCTCCTCAGTGAGCTCCACAGCAGCACTGCTCCCAGAGCGAAAGTACTGTGCTGCAGCAATCATCTTTCCATCCTCAAACTGCAGATTCTTCACCAGCAGCTGCAGAGAAACACAAAATGCGACACCACATGTTTTAATCAATGCTGTACTTTGCTAACACTTCAATGTCTCCATTGAGGTCAACAGAATACGTTGAATGGACCCCAATTTTAATCAAAATTATGATTTAAACATTTTATTCAATTCGTCTTGTATATCAGGATCCATTAGATTGGATGGGAAGTTTCCATGAAACACCACCACCACCATGGTCCACTACGGGAATGGTTTATGGCAGGTATGAGCAGCTTTTGTTATTCAGCCATGTAGCATGACTGTGTATAAGAAATGGATGGGCCTGGCTAGTGAAGCTCATGCTGAAGTGTCTCAAACGTCTGCAAGCAGTTTAGTGAAGAAGAGGGATATTTGGCTAGCTAGTCAACTTTACGTATTGTTATAGCTCTTAAAATCATCATATGGGCACAGGTTAAGTTTATGTATAAAATAAATTATCACTCACACACAGACACACATTTACAAAACACTTTTTTATATGCCCTAGCGCGTTGTCTTACCTTCAACACACTCCAGTGAATGCATCAGGGACAACTCAGGGTTTAATATGTTGCTCAAGGACATGTTTTTGTCAATTACTGAACGAGGCAAGTTGTATGAAGAACTTTGAGTGCTCAGGTAGAACAGAAAAGTGCTACACTATTACAATTGGTAGACAAACCACTCTAGTATCTGAGTCAGAGTCGTATAGAAAAATAATGATCCTAAAAAATAGTCAGCATTAGGGAATTTCAAGGCAAGTGACTGCAGTGTGTTCTGCAATTCAGACTGAGTCCAATGCAGTATGTTTCATCAGTGATCTATGCAGTGGAATGTGGTTTTTAAGTTAGCAACATTTTTATTGAAAGAAAAATAACAAAATTGAACAAGAACTCTGACTAAACAACTTTCTTTCTGCCTGATTTACTTTTTTGTCAATTCCATGTTTTGAAAGTCTTCACAAAGGCCAAGTAACGAAACCCCAAGTTGCTCTTCAAAGCATCCATTGGAGTGTGAATGTTAGCTGGCAACTACTTGAGCAGAAAAATCAGAGATCCCAACACTGATTTTATTTTAGTCAGCAATTAAAAATGGTCAACTTTTCTATCAGTGAATGACTGAATTGATGAAGACAAATGAATGAGAAATGAGAGTTCAGCTCTAGACTAGCTGGACTCTAGTGCGTGCAGTCAGTTTTACCACTGACTAGTTTAATCCAAGCCTAAATGTGCCTACAAAGTAAGCTTTTTCATGCATTTTGACGGTACAGTGTCCTACAAAGTCCAGTGCTCCAGAGGGCGCTGTGACCCCTGTTACATACTGCATAGACGGTCACACATCCATAGGTAACAAGCAGGGCGAGCTGAAAATAACGGAGAAGCCTTACAATGGCTACAGCTACCCTTCAGACATTTAACGTGTTCCTGACGGAAAGACTAACCGCAGCTGCGGTGGACATCTACGGATTCGTTGAGAAGACCCTGGTAGAGTACCAGGAGGAGGTGTACCGAGCCAAGCTGGAGAACCAGAGGCTGCAGCGGCTGCTGGACCTCGTCTACAAACCAGAGATAAGACTGCACAGGGCAGGTATGTACCCCCGGTTACTTCAGCCAGTTAGCATCTTAATAATAACCAAATAAGTGACTCAGCGACGTCGGACAGAAAGTTACATTTATATTCACAGCATTTAGCTAGCAACATTAGCAAGCAGTGTTAGCCATATAGTAAAGGAGCGTTAAATTTCCGGTGAGCTTTATTTCCAATGTCCTCAAATAGAAGAGTACAGTAAGGATGCTGGTTATCGAAACACGAGTTTGACAAACTGCGGCAGGTCACGCTTGCATATCAAAGAGGACTGTCGTTCGTTGTGGTTACTCTGTCCTCAGCGTGTGCGCGTTACTTAGAGGACGCAACTTAAATCCTCCTTTTATAGTTCAGCGTACATTTGACCGCCTGAGACACTGCACCCTTTGAGCCAATCAGCCCGCGAGTCTAACACTTGTTCTTAACATCGTTTGATGTAGTGAACACATCTGTATTGAATTATAGATACGGACAAGCTGTTTTTAGCTACGTACAGTATGTCATATATACGCATGTCAGAAGCTGTTTTGTATTATTTATGAAAACGTCAGTCTTGTGCAGGAGTGTCAGTTCTGCTCTGTACGGGAGTTCTAGTGTAACTGGTTTTCATGTTAACTGGTGAGTTTTCTTCATGTTGTCCAGATGTTGCATCTCCAGGTTCCCTTTTCCGCAACTAGTCTCCACTGCCCGAAAGTGTCTTCAACTTTGATTAAATATGAAAAACATCACCAAGTTCAGATATTTATGTGTGAATATTATCTTCAGATAATAATCCAAATTATTCTGATCAAATATAATTGTAATAAATTGAAAATAAAAGCAGCACTCTGACAGGACTCGTACTTTTATGTTTCTGTTACATAAATCAGAAGCTATCTGACCACCGATCAGTTCGATGTAAACACGTGTTACCTTCCTATTTAACGAATGTGAAATGGTGATTGTCACATTTTAACACACTTACTCTGCAGGATGTGACATCATGGCATTGTTTTGTATAAACTCTCAACTCATACAAGCTGGTGAAAGCTTGTGCTTGCCCTAAGAATCACTCCTAGTACGTCTATTACGCTCTTGTTTTTGGATGTATCCAGTAAGAAAGTGTCGGGGTTATAATGTTGATACATTTGAAAACTAATTTAAGGAAACAAAAATGAAAATGTAAAAATATATATTTTGTAAATGTTACAATGATGCCACTGAACAAGGGCTGCAACTATTTATCGAGTATTTAGAACGATTCGATTGTTTAAAAAAAAAAAAAAACTTTGACAAATTCTTTGATTCGATGCTTCGTTTAAGGAACGGCTCTGTAACGCGCCATTGTCACCATGGAAACACGAACGCGAGCGTTTCACCCAAAGTAGCGACTAAAACAGATCTGCAATACAAACGTATTTAGGAGCAGCGTGTGGATTATAAGTCTGACAACATTAAGCCCACGGAGGGCCCAGTTTGAAACAAAAACACTGAGAACACAACAGCAGCAGTGATGATGACCCTGGCACCGTTAAACGTAGAGCCCGAGCCTGTTTACACACCGTGAAGAGCAAAGAGGCGGAGCGGTTACCGAGACGGTGAGCTCGGGTTGAGTGATAGAAAACAGCAGCGCTGTTCCTGTGATCACCATTAAAACCTTTACTGGGAAAAAGCGAGCGAGTCCTTCATCAAAGCTCCTGATCAACAAACTTAGACGTGAAGAGAAACACATTTTGTAGCTGCTCCATCCTTCACCGTTTGTTTTACACAGAGAGAAATCTGCAGTAAGCCTTCAGAAGTTGTATGAAAATATGCAGATGAACTGTATACTCGGTCTGATACATGTTTAAATTATACAGCTTGTTGAAGGCTCACGGCAGCCGTCTTAGTTTACATGGAACCGAACAGGGGTGTGTCTAAAGGGGGCGTGGGGTGACTAGACCATATTTATTCCAAAGCTTTTGCAACATTTTTCAGATTGAAACTGAAATAATATAAAATATTCTGTTGAACTGCGTTAATAATACTTAAAAAAATCTAAAAACAAAGGGTTTTTTTGTTGTTGTTGTTTTAAACAACCACTGACCTGAACATTGTTAAAGTGCACATCAAATTATCATTAATATTAATTAATGTCTACACCATACCCATCTTGTTTTCAGCAGCATAAAAACTTTGCATCAAAGCACAGGGTAAAATATATTTATATATTTTATATAAGAAAATATTATTTTATTATAAATGTCATTGTAGGGTCTACCTTACAGTCTACTGGAGTTGGCCACCCCTGAAATAGTGAGAGAGCAGAAAAGTGCTATATAAGAATCAGTCAATTTATTACATTGTAAATCTAGATTTGGAAAATTAGCATTCTCCATGAAGTTAGTGGCGTTTATGGAACAAACTTATCAGAACTGGTGTTTTGGTGCAGACTGGCCTACACATTTTTACCTGATAGACACGATGCAACCCAGTGTTTCCAGAGTTACATCAGCTCTGCCTTTGGTTCTGGTTTGGTCTGTGTCATTCACCATGTCAGAACACATGACGTTTTGTCAGCCTGTTTTGTTTACTGTTAGCTTGCAGCTTACTAGAAGTTCTTTAACTACTGTTCATTGACCTGTATGTACTCAGTGTTTGAAGGAAGACCCCATGACAAGGAATACTTTTTTTAGTTATCAGCATAAGGTCATGGTTGTGACTCATCACACAGGGCAGTTTGCAGTCTAAGCTGGTGGCTATTTTACTTCACTTAAAAAAAACAAAACAAAACAACACAAAAAACTTACCAAAGACTTTTATTGTCTAAACTGAAGTCATAGCATACTCCACACATGTTAGTATGTGCAGTCTTTTAATAGTAAATGCTGTCCTTTACTTGAAGCTTGGACACAGCTCATGACCAGTGTGAGGCCAATTGTAACGCACAATACTTGAAGTGTAATACTTTTCTCTCTCCTTTGTTTGCAGATGCCAAACAACAGCCAACTGAGGACATTCCACCTAAACAGCAAGAGTGGAGCTCGAGTGTGTGGCAGGATGAGCCAGGACCCTCCGAGGTTAAAGAGGAGCAGAGGGAGGAACTGTGGCTCAATGGAGGTGAGGAGCAACCAACGATGGAAGACAGCGATGACGGAGATGCCTTGACAAAAGAACTCATCAAAACAGTGCAGCAGTTAGAGGACTGCAGAGCAGCAGAGGAGAGCAGAGAGTTGAGGCAAACATCTCCAGATGAACCAAACCTTCTGGACGAGAAGACTAGCACCACCCTGTACCGCTGCCACATATGCAACTACATTTTCACCAAAAAGACTGTGCTAACGTGGCACCTCAAGACGCATGAAAGCAAGCCACAGGAGAGCAAGAGCAACTTTGACTGCCACATCTGCGGCAAGCACATCCCCTGCCAGAGCAACCTGCAGAATCATATGAGAGTGCACACAGGAGAGAGACCCTACAGCTGCCATTACTGCGGCAAGTGTTTTAAGCTGAAAGGACACATGACAGAACACATAAGGACTCACACAGGGGAGAAACCTTTCAGCTGCCACATCTGTGACAAATCCTTCAACAGGGGTTCCACTCTGAGGAAGCACGTTCTAGCCAAACATAAAGAGGAGAGGCCGTACAAATGTGGGGACTGCGATGAGCTCTTTACAGAGCGGCTGCTGATGAAGAGGCATATGAGAAACGTTCACGGTGTTAACCTGTCCACAAGTCAGAGTCCCACCTGAGAGGCGTTAGAGCTGATGGCGCGTGTAGTCGAAAATCTGAGTACAGAACTGAGTTTGGTGGTGTCTTTTGAAATTTTCAACATGTATCCACAACAAAATCAGCAAAGTTTACATTCAGCCAGACTGCCATAAATGGGACTGAATCCAAACAGTCAGGCCAACTGCCAAATGTTTTCCAAAGATTGCCATGAGATAGTAAATATACTGAAATAGGCTTTTAATTTGAAATCGTGGGTTGTATACTTATATGCAGGTTGGATGGAAAATGAAATGGAAATTCTCATGTGTCTGCAGTAATTATTGGACTGGAGTCAAGAGAACATTAGTTTGACTACAAATCCATTGTAGGGTGTGACAGTGGATCCAAAGATTTCATTCCGATACTTAATGGCAGCTGGGGTGATGTTGGTTAACCCGTACAAGTCTCTGTGTCCATCCATGGATATGCTTCTCCAGGCCACCATCAATGCAGTCATTCTGAACAATGTCACAAGCAGCGTAATGTTCTCCAGGGCTTCTCCAGACCCTTTCAGGTCTGTCACATGTGCTCAGGGTGAACCTAATCTCATATGGGAAAAGGAAATGGTCCCAGTGGTGTACCTGCCAGTTCTGGTATTCAATGGAAAATTCCAGTCGCACTCCACAGCGGTCTCCACCTGTAAAACCTGTTTTGGGGATTGTCTCATTGTTGCTCCTGTAGTGAACCTCTTGGTAATTTCAGCTGAAACTGATTAACAGCTCCTCTGCTACTTAACTGACAACAGAGATTTCAGTGGCTTAATGTTATACTCTGATTACAAAGTGTTTTTTAAGCAGTGCAGTGCACTTTGTTGTTGTAAGACAAACCAGCAGCTGAGGAGCTAAAAGATTACTGATTTATAACAGAACAAAATAGGAACAAATAATAACAAAAAACAGCATAAACAAAAAAGACAAAATACTTTTTTTTCCATCTAACTTGCATACAAGTACATTTCCCCAAGTGCCTATGAAGTTATGATAGAGGGAACAGTTTATTACTGATCCTGGGTTTTTGCTGAGGTAAGCTAACTTCCTGACTCGGACACTTAAAAAGAAACTGATTAAAAATGTACTTTTAAAATTTTTTAAATATATTCCCTTTTAATCCAACCAAGCATTCTTAACTACTTTCAGTGCTGAGCTGGATTTTAAACACTGAAAAATACAGGTTTGGACAGTTCAGTAACCAGCATTTGTAGAGACTACATACAAAACACACGGAGATGGCCAGCTGAATATTAGCTTTTCAAATGCACAATACTGTAGATACAGCTGGATGCTGGAGGATTGTTTTTCTACTGCATTTCTGGTACTGTGGACCACTTACTAAACTCTACATTCCTGTTCTGTTCAGAGTCTCTAATAAACACTAACATATTTAGCAAGCACGAGTCAAAAGGATTAAACAGACATCTACAGTGACAAAGTTCAACCTGATCAAAAAATAGTTTTGAAATCTAAATTGCACCATAATATCAAATGATGCTGTACGTCATGTGTTACTGATGTTGCACTGTAAAATAGATTTATATACTGTATATATTTTGCCAAAGTTATTTCACGATGATCCTGTTATGTGAACATAAAAATATAAAGCTAAAAAAAGTCACATATCCAGTGTCACAGTGATCTCTTTGTTCCTTTGCTCAGTCAGGTTTTTCTAGCATAAATGTTTCAGAATCTTCTCTCTGCAGTCGTGACATGAGTGTAGAGTTTTTGTCTGAGCATCCGTGGAAAGAAAGGATGCAGAATAACAAGCTGTGGGCTGCTTTCCAAGACCAAATCACCTCATAGCTTAAGGACTGAATGTGATACTTTTGGTATTACTACATAAGTCAAGTCTAGTAGGAAGGTATTTTCTTTGTACTGACAATTGGCATCCCTGCCAGTGAAAAGCACCCGAATATCTGGAAGTGATGTTTTCACCACTGCAGTCAGGGTGGTCTTTAATTAATTCAGTAACAAGATGTAGCTATATCGACACAGTGATGGGGCCATTGTATGTCTGAGTCAATCATTTCAGATATGTACAACACTTATCTGTAATGTGAATTCTGGAAATCTAGAACAGTTTGCCGAGATAATTAATATCATTTACCGTCTTGCCGTCATTGCCAAACAGCACCAGGCCAGATTTAGTGACGATACCCGGTTGGCTGGCTCCAGGGATTTCCAGGGGTTGACCATTAACTGCGGTTTCATTATCCACCAAAGAGGAGCCATAGAAAGTCACTTTCTACAGAGAGAGATGTAAAATGGCACTCAGTCCAAAAGCAGTTGCTCATCATGTTTTGATTCTGCTTGTCTGCATGAGCCACTGCTCTGATCAGGTTCAAATTCAGAAGTATTGTGTCAAACATTTTTTATTTAGTGAGCTGTACAGGATACAGACAGAAAGCATTAAGAAGCCGTTACCTGTCCATCAACCTCGGCCCAGGCTCCCGGCACTTTGTCGTTTCCTCTGATCCAGTTGTGGAGAGCCTCAGCAGACTGGTTCCAGTCAATCTGTCAGCAATTCAAACAGTCATCACTGCCAGTTCAAATGTAAATGCTTCACCACAGCAGCTCAGGAGGAGTGGGATGTCTGCTAATGAGCGTGTTGGCGGATCGATTCCTCAGCCACTCCATCTGCCTGTCATAATACCCTAGGGTTGCACTGATGCATCCATGTAGGTGTGTGGGCGAATATAAGTACCAGTCCGTTTACCCTTTACATATTCTATCTGCTGGATCCTTACACCATATGTCCTTCATGATGCAGCTCCTTAAGGGATTTGCATGTCCCTCCTGTCTCAAAGTGGGACTGTGTGTTAGGTGAAAGTGTAAATCACTACAATGTAGGTAACATCCAGAAACTGTACTTTGTTCCTTGTATTGCAGTAGCAAGAAAAAGCTCATATTTTCAAAGTCAAAGGTTTGAATTGAATGTTTCCCTCCACATGTGCAGTGAACTCCTGGTTCATTGTACATGTGACCTCGTGAGATGCATCCATTGCCACTGCCTTGGGATCTGAGTCCGGGTAATCTGATCTGATATTTCTAAAAGTATGTAGGTGAAATTTTTTGAAAAAGTAACAATAACTGAGTTAAAGGTATTTACTGTAGATATCTGAGTTAAAAATCAAGAGAATGAGAAGTAATAATCACAGTGACTTTATATCCAAAGTGTTTGCATGTCATACCAATTTGTACCACAAGATGGTAACTTAACCTTTATTTAACCAGGCAAAAGAACACTTTCTTATTTCGAACTGTGGCCTTGGATAAGCCTCTTTACATCACGGTCAAAAAGTTGAAAGAATAGCAGCACATAGATTTATATGTGTATATATTCAGAAAACATAATCAGAAGACAGATAAAGACGTCAGTGCTGAGAAGAAGGATGTTAATTCAAGTCAGACTTTGACAGAACAGGAGAGACTGCTCATTTAAATGATGGAATTTCTGCAGTTTTCACAGCAAAGCATCA
Source organism: Oreochromis aureus (assembly GCF_013358895.1). Lineage (NCBI taxonomy): Eukaryota > Metazoa > Chordata > Actinopteri > Cichliformes > Cichlidae > Oreochromis > Oreochromis aureus. The sequence continues at coordinate 3,955,503 of NC_052946.1, read as the reverse complement.
CAAAAAGTCATTTCTGCATTTTGTAAAATGTGCTATAAACATATCAAGACCACATTATTATCAGCATAAGAAAAAAACCTTCATTTTAAGCTTAACTAAATATCCCATAAAGTAAATACACTAATAAAATTTGTAAAGAAAATACTCCTAGTAGATGTACCTATGGTATCAATTTGAAAATCTTATGTTGCCTCGTTCTCAAGTTATCATATTCACAAACTTGAGTATCCACGCCTGGGTGACGATAAGAGCCCATCAGCCTTTAACAGCTGAGGGGTAAAAAACGAACTGCTTGAAAATCAACTGAAAATTGTGCAACGTTAGATAAAAGCACTGTATAAATGTGTGTGTGTGATTAAGTGAATGAGACTTGTACCAGGAAGTACTTTGAGTTCTCAAATTGAGTAGAAAGGTGTTAAATAAGTACCAGTCCATTTAAACTGGCCCAGTCCCCCTGAAAAATATGGCAGCTGCACTGACGCATAACGAACAGCAGTGACCGACACTCTGCATGCTTATGTCTGTGGATGTACTGTGGCGTAGCTGCACTTGTGTTTTACCTTGGCATTGTCCTTTTTCTGGATGCACTCATACGTGGCTCCGTCTCCTGGCTGTGTGATCTTCGGGGCCTTCCCCTCTGCAATCAGCCTCACAGCTTCCACCTGGAACCAGAAAAATGCAGTTCAAGCTGCGCTATCTTAAATTGCATGAGCTATCTTTCTGAACTTTGTCATCATAGTATTTACGATGTTGGGAAACTCGCAGCAGGCAAATCACAGGACACAGGCAGAATGATCAATCACATAATACACAGATAACTAACTGTATAAATATAATAAAACAAACTTCATTTCTGTTACAGGTTGTTTTTTCCAGCACTTCAAGGCAATCTTTAACTTATCTTTGGCATAGCAAACTGTATTAACTTCACACCATTGCAAGAGAAAGCAATAAGACTAGACTGATTCAAAAAGTATGTACTGCAGCTACAGCATAATAATAATTTCACATTTAAATGAAAAACAACTTGATGATCACCAGTTCATTTCATAACCAAGGAACTGACAGGATGGTAACTGTGATCAAGATACACACACTATATAAAAGATGAACATAGCCACCATGATGTCACCTATTGTTCAATGAGGTCTGATTATGAAAACAAGCGCCATCAACCCCAAAAGGTCATGGCAGATGCCGCCCTTCCCTGAGCCTGGTTCTGCTGGAGGGTTCGTCCTGTTAAAAGGGAGTTTTTCCTTCCACACTGTTGCAGATTGTTTGCCAATAGTGGGTAGTCTCATTGGTTTTCTCTCTATTATTGTAGTGTTTTTACTTTATAATGTAATAAATAGACCTTAAGGTGACTGTTGTTGTAATTACGTGCTATCTAAAAAACTGAATTCAATAAAATAAATTCCTTTTATGCTGTAGAGCAGGGGTGTCAAACATAAGACCCGGGTATCAAAATCAGCCCTGCAAACACTCCAATCCGGCCCCCTGAACAGCTTTGGAAAATATGACAGGCATATATATGATTTGCACTTTTCCTGTGTGGCCCTTGATGTAAAATGAGTTTCACATCCCTGTTCTGGAGCGACAGACCCGAGGGCCGATAACCTATAGATTTATGTTTTTTACAATCACAGGAGTTTCCAAAGTACTGGCCATTAGAAAGAATGAGGGACAAGGAATTTTTTCATCGGCATCACCTTTCAGATCAGGAAGTACAGACACAAAATATGTTTTATGACGATGTACTAGTCATTATTTTGCATGGACAGTGTTGCGTTAATGCTTTTACTTATATTTAAAACACAGGATAGCAGTGCCTCTGTGGCAGAATTAAGTATTAAAAAATCAGTGGCAATATCTCTAATGCTAATATGAACCACCAGGGACCAGGTAGCTATTAAGAGGTTAACTTCTGAGGTAAAATAAAAGCATGTTAAGATGTAAGTGTGAGGATGAGGATCAAAACAAAGTTGTTTGGGAGAATGTGTCCTATCATCTTTGCGGAAGAAGGCCTTGGTGAAGTGTTGCAGTCACGTTAAACACAGAGTATATTGCACACCTTCCAATGTATGAAATGTGTTTAATAAAAGTGTCTTCGTACCACACTTTCTTTCTTTACTTACTGTGCCTTTTACTCCCTCTGGGAAGAGAAATCTCTTGTAGATGGTGTTGACAGTGTCATTGGGTTCAACATCACACTCTCTCTGCAGCAGGATGGGACCAGTATCCAGTCCGTCATCAGCCCAGAACACTGTAAACCCGCCCTTTTTGTCACCATGGATCAGTGTCCTATGAAGACCGATACAGGAAGTGAAATAAAACAGCTGGACCTGTCACTGTGTCTTTCTTCTCTTCAACTTGATCTCATGAACATCACTTACCAGTTGATAGCAGAGGCTCCCCTGTGGCGAGGCAGTAGGGATGGGTGGTAGATGATGGAGCCATGCCTTGGGTGGTCGATAACCTCCATGGGAATGAACTGGGAGCAGAAGGGCAGGACGTTGAGCTCCGCACCTGTAGCCTTGTATTGAGTCACCACCTCCTGAATAGCCTGGCCCTTCAGTCGCCAGCGGGGGAACTTAAAGACAGGCACACCATCCTTCTCCGCTTCTGTGGCTGCAGGAGACAATGATAAAACACAATAAATGAGAAAAGCTGCACATCCTGCAACAGTTCTGTTTTCTTTTTCATGTATTGCAGTTATGTCTGTATTTCTATGATATAAATATATATATGTATAAATTCTGACATGCAGAACTACCCGCCCCCCCCCACACACACGCACACACACATCCTTCAACCGCACACACTCATATTTTGTTTTCAAACTCCATTGCCGTTTATTTCACACCTCAAACATTTAGTAAACAATTTAGCAAATACAAGTAAACTGCAATAAATTACAGGTAGTAATAAAATAAACTACTAACTCTTTTACGCTACGTCCACACCTACACAGGTATTTTTGAAAACGCAGCTGTTTCTATGCGTTTGGGCCTTTCGTCCACATGTAAACGGCGTTTCGAATCTCCGAAAAAGGAGATGTTTTATAACTCCTTTTTTGCGTTTACTTGTGGACGAAGAATACAGAGTTCTTCACGCAACGTCAAAGATATGTATCTTTTTTCACGTCACGCTATGCGCCACGTTATTACCCAGATAGCAAGACGACATTGAATTGATGTTGATTTTTCGTTATGGTCGGGTTGAAATGCCAATGTTGTAACAACATATACACACGCAGTTACTGTCCCTTCACACATAGGACTCGGTTCAGCTTCTATGAGCCGTCTTTGTATCTAGTTTTCCCTCTTTATTGACATTGTGCCCCGTTTTTCCTCTTTTTTCAGAACTGATTTGGTAACTCCCATCAATAATTAAGAAACTCACGTCCTTAAATAAATTCCTAGTGTTAAACAATTTGCTTATTTGGGTATTTCCAAATATAGCACTATTTGTTTAATCTGATATACACTGACAATGACATCACGCTGGTCAAGGAGGCGTAAATTACGGAAAATGGTTGAGGCAGCAGAGTCAGATATACTCAGGCACTTTAAAGAGATGGTTGCTGAAAAACATAAACAAAACGGCAATGCACAAGTTGAAGTTAAGCGACCGCAGGTTGCGGAAGAGTCTGGTGTGTCCCACTGTTGTCACCCAGGTATAGACAGTCAAGTATTTACCAGTCGCTATGAGCAGATTTCAGAAGTATGTGAGACCTATGAATCACCCGACAAGGATAATGACTGTGACTTTAGTTTTGACAGCTTTGGTTGCCATGCACCACCGTTTGATTCTGATAATAGTGATGCTGAAGCTGATGACGACGCGCCAAATACTGAATTCTTAATAACAAGTTTAAGATACTGGGCTTCTACATTTTCAGTCTCGTTGGTGGGTTTTTGACAAGTTGTCTGTATACTTTTAAAAAATTATCTTTTTCTAAACAGCCCTCACCACTCCGCAGTCTTCCCCCCAGGCCACTGACAGCAGGCATCATAATGCCCCGCCCAGCTTCCGGCACCTTTCGCCACTCCGGCAGAACACACAAAACGACACAGCATTGCGATCTCCCCAGCATGCAGAGTCTGATGTCGAGGCCTTCCCTATAGATGGTATGCTTTTAAAATTGTTTTAAAGCTGAATCACAATGTCATTGTGCACTTATCTTCAAAACACCAGTTTATACTCCTGAATGTCATCTTGTTGTGATTTTTTTCTTCTTCTGTAGATTCCAGAGACTCTGTGAAGCCACTATTACAAGGCAAGTTCGAACATCTTGGAATTTCAGATTTTACATGGTATAAATGGTAAATGGCCTATATTTGTACAGCGCTTTAACTAGTCTCTAAGGACTCCAAAGCGCTTTACACATTCAGTCATCCACCCATTCACACACACATTCACGCACTTAAGCCATTAATCTTTCTAGAATTGTTCTTTGAAACAGATGCGACCTCACAAAAGATGTTAACTATGCTGTCAGACCAGACCAGAGCAGTCAACGAACTCCGTGAGGAGGTCAGAGCCATCCGCCATCCCTGCTGCAATGACTCTGTAGATGCTGGGGTACTGCCTCTGGATTTGCCCTTGCACAACATTGAGGAGCTAAACAATGCAGAGGCAGCTCTTCAATGACAAGAGGCAAATAAGGCAATGGTAAGTATATAAAGGTTATGTACACTTTGTAACTATAAAGTGTAATAGCTGTCAGATTTGATTTAAAGACATAACAACGGCATGTTGATTAAACACACAAGCACTTGCATACACATTTAAGACATGAGACACGCTAATTCCATCTCTTAAAATGTGTCTATAGGTGAGACGCTTTGCCTTGATTGGAGGGACCACACTGGAGGTGCGAGTCCGCCGTGTAATGGCTTATGCCATCACAAACGAGCTGGCCTCGGTACTCAACTGGGTAAGGAAAAAACCAAAGGACCAGACAAAGCAAAAAAGGGCATTTAAAGAGACAGCGCTGTGCAGATGCATATTTGGTAAGTTTTACCGTTTATTGTAGTTTTATGAGCCTAAAGTGAACAATAAAGGGATCGATTGATCTGCTGGGTGCGTTTCACATTTCCTATGTCCGGTTTTTGCTGTATTACTTTGTCTTTTTTAATAACAAGACTTTCATGTCCGGTTAATCTGGAGATGGCGTCTTTGGTCAGCTTGTTTAGTCCTCGGGTTGTACAGTTTGTACAGCCCGAGGACCCCATGTTTATTTTGTTTTAAAGGATACACGGCACACCATGCTAAGACTTATCACTTTTTCGACTCATAGCTCTTTGGGAATCAAATGCAGCAGTTTGCAGATTTACGCCTGGTGACTTTCATGTTTATCAGCCTAGGAGTTTACATACTTTCTCCCTGCTGAAGACAGTTAACAAGAGCTTATTCATGTGTGTGTATTTTTGTCCTAGATGGCCTGACGCAGCAGTTAGGGGCAAACTCTATGTCCGAGTTTGTCTTTGCACAGGCAGTCCAGAAATGGCTCCGATACGCCCCAGATCGTATGGGTGGTGCAGGACGCACATCATCCATCCTGGAGTAAAAATTACAAACTTATGTGAAACATAGAAATGTAAATAGGAAAATGTCTTTTAATAAAGTATTTAGCAAACGAAACATGTCTATTGACCTCTTTTTTGTTTAGTTTTTGTTACACACCTGCAATGCTTTCTTATTTTAGGATATTACATTGTGAGACATTTTTGTTTATAAAGGGTGTCCAATTTGAGGAATAAGTACAATTATGTGTTTAGGTGGTTTAAGTATTGATGGAAACATGCAGTAGTTTAGTATTGGTTAAAATACCTATAAAGAAAGGTAGATTTCCAGTCATGATTTAACTGTTGTTTTAATAAAAAGCAACTGTGCGAAAGAGGTGGAAAATCAACACCATAGCTCAACAGTGTTTCAATATCAGAATCTGACATTGTTTCAATGTCAACAGTATTAGAAAATATAACATCGAATCAATGTCAGGTTTCAACATTGATTCAATATCAGAACCTGACGTTGTTTCAACATTAAAAAGGGTGCAAGAGTGACGTTAGGTCAACGTCATACCTCAACGTTGATTCAATGACATCGCCTGATATTGACTAAACATTGTTTCAATGTTTCCTTGCTATCTGCCATTCTGCAATTCATCTCATATAAACAATTGTTTACATGAGATGAATTGCAGAATGGCAGATAGAGATAAAATACTGTTAATCTGTCTATCTGCAGGTTTTACATGCCTACATATACACACGCAGTTAGAAAGGCAGAGGCATCACGGTGTGATTATTTTACGTGTAGTTGTTTTTTTCCTGTGTAATAATATTCAACATTGTTGTCAATACATTTCTCAAAAAATGTCTCTCTGTGCAAAATAGGTTTAAACACATAAACAGCTGTGGGATACTGTTTGTCCGTGATTTGAACAGGGGGAACAAATTACGGCAGGATCAGCCTGATATTATTTGTATCCCGCTGTAACTTTACTGCATAAAGAGCTAACATGTCCAAAATGTCAGGAGTAGTTAGTCATTACAACAAGTGTTTGTGAACCAAAAATCAAGAATGTGGGATCCTGTTTGTCCGTGATTTGGAGAGCCCAGCGCTGCTCCTGACGCAGGGAAACTAATTCTGCAGGGGAGACCTACCTCGGCACTTGTGCAGGTGAAGCCAAAGGGAAGACATGCTTCACCATATTTTCTAGTCTTTGTCTTAGAATGAAGTTGGTTTGGAAACATATTCGGCGATGCTTCATCTCCTGGTTTGCATTTGTGTGGGCGCCCCGTCAAAAACCTGTCCATTATGCTAGCAGTGTCCAAGCTTTCTTTATTTTCTTCCCCTTTTCATCCCGCGCCCCCCCCCTGCAATGGCTCTGTGCCCCCCCGCAATGGCTCTGCGCCCCCCCTAGGGGGCGGGCCCCACACTTTGGGAAGCTCTGTCTTATAGGATGTCAAATTTTACAAGTTAGAATTTTCCCATTTGCTAAGGCTTTTCACGTTTAAAATGGGTCGGCTTCCAATAGGAAGCATAGTAAAGGAGCTCGGAGTAGAGTCTGGAATTTACAGGTGTATATTACATAACTACACTGGACTCATACAGCGCTTTGCTACTCGACTGAACACTTTCGACAATGTGCCTCATTTACCCATTCATTCAAGCACTCTGGGCCTAAGTGTGTTCTATCTAACATTCACACTGCAGTGAAAACATTGGAGAGCAATTTTCAATTCAGTATCTTGCCCAAGGATACTTTGGCGTGCAGTCTCGAGCAACTAGGTTCCCTCCTCAGCTACAGCCATCCCAAAATGTAAACAGCCCGCTGGCTGGACTAAAACTTGTGTGTTTCCGTGATGTTGTTCAAATAGTGGAAATCTGATAGGCTACCAACATGGAACTCAAATAGCAGAATATGGCTTCGATCCATCGACTGCTGGATTTTGGGCCCAGCATGCGGTGGCAACTTTCTGTATTACATTGTGTGTACTGTGTGTTCTGTCTGTGTCGTTATTAAGGATCTGGAGTTATAACCCACACAAAGGAAGAGGTCAAAAATATAAAAAATAAAATAAAAATAAAATTACTATGTCGCATGTCATCACAATTTCTATAGGGATGGAGTTTTGTGGGAATGACAGTATAAGAGAAATTGCAGAGAGGCAATTTCTGGTTCCAACTCTGGATAGTCACATTTTGGGGGGTTTCATAAATTTGGCCAGATTTCTGGAAATGAGAGCTGCTCCATCCAAAGTGGGATGGACACTCTCCCAACAAGATCAGATTTTCCCCAGAAAGTTTCCCAATGACCTATTTAAGTCCATTCCTTTTTGGGAACTAATCAGACAGCCAGTTAGGGAGTGGCTGTTTTGTTAAGTGTTGCCTGTGGATGACTGCTCAACCTCACCTGAAATAATGGCCTCACCTGATAATTTCTCAAGATACTAAACTATGTTTGTGTTGTTCTTGTTTTGTTTTTTTAATGGAATAATCTGACAAACAATGTGGCCTTCTGTGTGGTAAAGACTTTCCAAGAATTTTGTGCTTCAGTTTTGGTAAGTGGATTTCTAGTACTTTTTAGAATATTTTACTTAGCATTAATTAGCAGATGACTATGACGGTCCTTTATTTCTGCACAGACTGTATTAACACCTGGCCAATATCTGATCATGACACGATTCTGAGCACTTCCAAATTTGGGCTAGTGGTTACATTTCTGTTTGGATATAGTGTACAGCATGTATTGTCATTTGTAACCAAACCTTACTGGTGTGTATATGCAGTCAAGTAAAGTCTAATTCATTTCCAGTTGTTCCTTATTCTTCTGCAGTGATGTAAATCAGTTACAGACATTTTACTGCTCTGATATGAAAATGCAATCATCTGATACTTTCACCGATAAAGAAAACGCAACACACTGCACTTGGACAATGCAAATTTGAAGACCGAGCTGCAGAGACTTTAGAGTTTAGAGGCCTGCAGAAATAAAACCAGTGGCCCGATTTCAAGTCCAAGTTTCATTTGGCACCATCATCAGTTTATTCCTAGCAGTTGTGCCAAAAAATGCTTGCTTGGAAAGTCACATTCAGCATTGCTTTGGTGATAGGAGAAAGGCAGCATTCCCACTAATATTTGCTTTAAAATGGTGTTGACATTGTGAGTTCTTACCCAGTGGATCTGCCTTGCCATCCTTGTCAGGGATTGTGAAAACTCCTACAATGGTGTGCCCATCCTTCCTTAGCTCCTTGTACACTTCCTGGCCGAACAGACTCTGACCAATCACTGCAATCCTCATCCTCACGCCTTTATGTGTTCTTGAGTGGCAGACATGTGCACCAGGAGAAGCAGAAAAATGAAGCTGAATGGGATTTTCACATCATTCATTGCATTAGATATGGACTGAACAGATTCCTATTAAACAGGCATTTTTGCCATCATACAACAGCAGTTTTGACTAGATCAGGGGGGGTCTGCAACCTTTTACACCCAAAGAGCCACTTGGACCCGGTTTCCACGCAAAAGAAAACACTGGGAGCCGCAAATACTTTTTGACATCTAAAATGAAGATAACACTGTATATATTGGTTTTTTATCTTTATGCTTTGTGTGAACAACTAAGGTGTGCTGCTTATAAATCCATGAAGTGCTACAGAGAAAATTAAATTATATTTATGTAATCAACACATTTTGAACTCTTAAAGAAATATAACAAAAGGAAAGACACCCAGCTGAACTAAAATGATCCATGTAGCAAACAAAAGCTGTTGTCAGCCGCCACCCTTATATCGCCTTTGGGCTGTTGGAGCCTTGACCTGACTCTTAAAAAATAATTGGAAAAAAGCACTATGCTGCTGAAAAATGAAAAATAGATATTTGCAAAATTCTGCCTAAATATGTATTTTACCTGGTTAATGCGTGCGGCGGGGCGTGGTCTGCAGCGCCGCTGCAGGGGAGGCGGACGCACCTGAGCGACACCCGCAATCACGCCTCGCTGCCTTTACGTCTGCGCTATCTGTGCTGTTGTGTTGTTGGTGGTGTATGTCGGGCTGTGAGCTGAAAAGCTACAGCCGGCTGTATGCGTACAGCAACCGTGTGTGAAAAGTGCTCAATAAAGAGATGCTGAAAAGCGTGTTCATGGAAACATCGTCGGGTCTGCCGTGATGTGTTTACAATGGGACTTCTGCTCCTGAACCTCTGCACACAGAGTCCGCAAATCGGGGCTATACGAAGTCAGTTTACGCAGGACTGTAAGCTGTCATCTGTCAGGCGTGAACAGTGTTTGTCTTTAACATGGTTCACGGTGGAGAACAGCTGCTGACATAAATATTTTTATATTTCAATATCACAATAATCTTCCAATTTAGAACTACGAGTTAAAAAGAACTAACATAAATAAAATACACTTCAGCTAAATACTTATAATTTATTTGCCCAAACCACGCGGAGCCGCAGTATAAGGACTAAGGAGCCGCAGGTTGCCGACCCCTGGACTAGACCATTTAAAATTAGAATTTCAGTCATGTTTTCTTGTTTGGTTTTACTTATTAGGAAGGTGCTGATTCATTTATAGTCAATTTCTAGCCTTCAGTTTGTGCCTGTTTGAATACAGCGAGGTGCATTGTTTTATTTTACCTACTCTTGGTGAAATAAATAGGATGGACAATATAATGGAAACACTTTTCAGTATGATGTAGCATGATAAACTGCAGCCTCTAAAGAAACCAGAAGTATTATTTCTATCCACCACTCCTCCTCCATCATGCAGCTGCTGGACTTTATACACATTAAAACACACCACTCCTGTTTTGGCTTACTTACACTTTCTCAGTCCCTCTCAGTTATAAAACAAAGGCTCTAGAAAAGTCGATCCCACATAAAGTCCAGTCCAGCAATTTGTGATTTTCATAATGTTTTTGCATTTCTCTCATAGCCTTATGCAATTTCTAGATATCGTCACTATCTGTTTTGTATAGTTTGCTATATTAAGTGACTAAAAAGTACTATGAAGCACACCCTGGTGGCTTTTAATATGTTCTATAAATAAAAATGACTTGACTGCTTTAGTCTTAGCTGTTGTTGTACTGTCTGTACTTGTTGTACTGTCAGCTGAGTGCATGTTACACATTAGTATCATTACCTATTTTCTGCGACATCTAAAAATTATTCAAATATACACACACAAAAAATATCAATGAGTCCAAGGTTGTAGTAACTTTATAACTGGATTCCTATTCCTAACTATTACAGGCAGCCTAGTTTGTTTGTGTTTGTGTTCTTATACAGACTGGTGTCCGTGCAATTCGATCATTACGCTGCACAGTACTGTACAACTCAGTAATCTGACAGTTTATTGACTTTGAGCTGAGAGGGTGGGGCATGAAGGATTGCCTCGGGTGTTGACCAATCAAATGCGCAGAAGAGTTGAAGACTTGCGAGACAACTTCAGACAGCTGAAGTGAAGAGCAAACTTGCATTCATCAGAATAAACAGAGTGCTGTGCAGCACAAGTCAAGAATTCATGCGCAGACTGTTACAGTACGTGCAATCAAACTGCAGCTCTCAGCAGCTGCTGCGCTACTTTATTATTACACAGTTTTTAACATGCGTGTGAGTGGCGAGAGAACAATCAGCTGAGTGCACTCTGAGTCTGAAGAGTCTGAAAAACTAAGAGTAAATCCTGCTTCACTTACCGCTGCCTGCAGACCCAGCGCTTCTCTGCTTGCTTGAAAGAGCGATCGAAGGCACAGCGTCGCTTTTAATTTCCTCCCTTCACACTCCAGCGACCCAATTACATAACATGCACATACAGCAGAGTGATTGGACAGGGGCTGATAATGAGGTTGCAGGGGCGGCCAATCAGCTGCCGCTCTCTGTGATGGGACCCTATTCACAAACTGAGAAACGTCAACTATGACAGACCAATACACTCTTCAGTAATAACCCAGAAGGTGTTTGGCCTGCAGCACACTAAGGTAACTTGACTTTTGTAAAGCTCCAAAAGTGTCCACAGGAGAAATGCCTTAAACTCATTTAGCTTGCTCTGGTTGTTTAGAAATTCTTCCACAATGTGAAAGCTGAACCTCCAGTCTCTCAAAACATTTCTGTGTATTTAAATCAACACAACAGCCAATTAGTCCAGCAATTATAAATAAATGCAGCATAACCACCAACCTACTGTGTATATACAGGGTAAAACATGTCACAATACACAACCTTTAACTGATCTATTGCATTGTTGCACAGGAGTAATACCCTTTTTCAGTTGTCCAGGAAATATCCCATACAAGTACTAAAGTATATTACATTATTATGAAATGCTGTACTTATTTAAGGGGAGGAAGGAGAAAAGTACTGAGCTGCACTTTTTTAATGCTGCATTTTGTCACTTGAGGCCTTAGACTACAAGCATTAGAAAAAAAAAAAGAATATATGGCGGCCCTGCCATATATTTCTTTCTTCATTTGTTAAGTTGATTTTGAAACCTTCATGATGATGCTGATCATTCAATTTGTTATCTAAAAGTGACAGTGCAGTTTAACATAGTTCCAGTATGAAGAGGTGCTGCACATAGAGCTTATGGCTATTTCTAATTTCCGACCCTTGTCCGATGTTGTGGTTTTATATTCACAATGAAAAAACTAAATTCATAGCATTCATTTACATTATATACATAATATACAATAAATATAATATATACACACAGTGTAAATGTAGTGTAAGAAAGATGGAGGGATCTCAGTCCCTCTCAGTTTTAAAACAAAGGCTCCATAATAGAAATAAGAAAGAAATGAAAATTGTTTCCAAAAGTATGAATAATTAGAAAATTATAGCATAATAAATTAAAATGACTACAGCTCTGAGTTACATTTAACCGGCCTTTGATGTTTATATGTAAATTTAATATCTGTAATCAATTTCAGTTGGAAGTGCGTTCCATGGATGACAAGTCATTGTGGAAAATGCTGGTTGACAGAATTTAGATCTAATTTATTTAGATTTCACAGCTGCCGTTCACCACGCTCTTCGCAGTGAGATTACTGTCCTGCCTTTGAATGTGTCTAGAAAGATACTCTGGAGCAAGAATATTTATACATTTGAAAACTAAATTAAGAAAACAGAAATAAATGAAACTCTTAAAACGAAATAAATTATTTTCTTTAAAATGTGATAAGGATTCCACAGAAATGGCTTTGGCTTGATTTTATTAAGATGTCAGATTCTTAGTTATATATGGTGATGCTTGTGACCAAACTGTCATACAAAATATAAAATGAGAAAATATTGTGGAATCAGTGAATAACTGAGCTGCTGAAGTGGGTGTGTAATCTAATTAACTTGGATCAGTCTTGAAATCTTCTTCACATATTTATCAAATCTGAGGATCTAAAATAATTAGTAACAAAGTATATATTAGTAAAAACTAAAAATCTTCAAACTCTTCTATTCTTCAGTCCTTAACTTGGTTTTGAAATCTTTACGCTGATGCTGATTGTTGTTTGAAACTGGTTTCTAATTCCTGTCCATCAGGGATTCACAGAAAGAAGAGCACACTAACAAATGTGGGAGCTGATAAGCTCTTTGTTGAAAGGTCAAAGGGCAGCAAGGTCAAAATGTGTGAGTCATTAAAACAATATTCTGTACATACCTTCTGCACCCCACCCCTACATCATTTAGAGCATTATTCACATTGCTTTCAAGCATTGCTGACGCACTCATTGCACTTTCTTCTGTATCTTATGTAAAGCAGCAACATCAGACTCTGAAAAAATGCTCAACTTTAAATGGTAAATGGCCTGTATTTGTATAGCGCTTTTACTAGTCCCTAAGGACCCCAAAGCGCTTTACACTACATTCAGTCATTCACCCATTCACACACATTCACACACACAACTTTACGGGATTAAACAGAATGTTTACAGCCTGAGACAACAAACAAACAAATAAACAGGGTGAGCCTCTGCGTGTAGTGCTGGTGCCAACACAGGCAGCTGTAGACAGCTGCTGTCTGCTACAGCTCATTTCTGCTCATTTGAATTCAGTTCAGTACATTTTTATTGATGTTGTTTGGGGATATTTTTTTCAACGAGGGACAATGTTTTGTTTTGTATCTTATCTGAAAAGCTTCATAACAGTTTCCTATATTCATTCTGATGAGTTTTTCTGAATGTGAAGGGTCAAAGGTCAGTAACTGGATCAAAGAGAGTTCGGCCTTGATAACTGCTCGGATGTTGACTAATACAAATACAAACAAAGTCAGAATCTGAGAACGAGACTGCAGTGAGAGCTGGACCTTTCCTTTGCTCTGCAAAAATACTCTGATGCACATTTATTATTCATTTAAACAACTGCTGCATTGATCCATGACCGAATATAAAATACCATTTAATCATTGACTGCCTGCCACATGACTTTTTTAACTCTGACTGCTAGCGTTGCTCTGTGTGTGTGTTTGTGTGTGTCTGCTTCAGTCTAACATGAACTTGTTGATTCTGGTCCACAGGAGTCACTGAAGTTAATGATCCACTTTGTATACCATAACCTGACCATCACACCAGCTCTACAGACTCAGTGGTTGGATGGCTTTTTCACTATTTCTCTGTGTATTTTGTGTGTGTGTGTGTGTGGTATACTCATGTTGTGGGGACATGAATCTGTTTACACAGTCATGCTGTGTGGACACAGAGAAGCAATTGCCCATGAAGTTAATAATTACATTTCCAGATAAAGTTGGTTAAAGTTACTGTGAGGTCAGGTTTAGCAGGTTTACTATCCCAAACTAAAACGTCTGGGTGCATGAACTCAGTAAAACGTAGCAGGGGTGTGTAATGTGAAGAGGGATCGATCGGGTAGTGAGGCATGTTGAATCTAAAGTTTTCAGTGTCATGAAGGTGGCTCTCTTCTTCCTGCCTAGACTGCTGCAATAGCTAAAAGCTACTCATTGTAATGTCCTCTCTTCAAAAATTTAGTAAAGCTTTCAATTGAATTTGAAAAGAAAAACAACTGCTGTGACTTTATGTTCAAACGATCTGTCTGTTGTGTTGAAGAGATTACTGTAGAAGCTGAGCTTTGGCTGGTCGACTGACCGCACCATCAGTTAACCAGGCAAGCCGTCAAAAACATATTCTTATTATAATGAAGGCTTGTGAAATGTCAAATGTGGGTAGTGTCGTTGTCCCCTCATGTTCTATCTCTGCTGTCCGTCTCTGTGGGCTGGGGATGTGGCCAACACCTTGAACTGTGACTTCATTAAAACTCTGCTTCTGTGGCCTATCTTTAAGCTCTCTCTGCATGTCTAATTCACTGTCTGAGTACAAGTATCATTTTCTACATGGCTTTATAGCCTTTCAAGAGGAGAACTAAACAGTCCTAAATCTTTATTGAGAATTTAGCTCCCAGGCTTTCAGCTCTCTTCTCCTAAATGTGCATCTCAGCACCCAGATTTGGAAATATCAGTAATTCACTCAATAGGTGTAATAGTCTGTGTACTTTAGCACTCAATAATGTAGCGCCTGTGAAATGCAGATATGCTCCCCCTGTCAATCCTTTTCATTGAATGAATGATCATATGCATGGCCACAAAGGAGCGTGCGGGAAAGTTGAATGGAGGATTTATTAAACTTTCTCAACTAACTCATAAAAGATTAAATAACATCCTACTTTTCTGGATTAACAGTTATAAGCACCATCGAAGTATCCTGCTTAGCACCACTGTTTAATCCTGCTCAGTTTGTTTTTTCTGTCATGTCGTCTGCTGAATATGAAAAATGCCTCGGTGTCAGGCCACAGTTTCAACCTGTTTCCTGTCAAGTGTCTCATCCAGTTCTTTTTTCTGAATTTTATCTGATTTCCACGACAGATCTCCTTGATATAGTTTCTCATATGCATACATTGTGCCACCAAACTGACATTATTCCTCCTTCCTAGATTTCTTATTGATAGCTATCATTCTCTTGATAAAATTCTCAATAAAGCTGTCACTCAGCTTTCTCACCAGCTGACAGTAATTTTAAAGAGTTCCTAAAATGAATACATAACTTGGCCTGTTGGGCCACATGTTACCAAAAAAAGGAAGTTATCTAGTAATGTTACAACAGCCAAAAAATGCTGCATTGTCAGCTGAATTTAGTTATGTAGAAAAAAATAGATTTTGCTTATTCCCAAGCTGATGCGAAATCTATATTAGAATGAAGAAATTAAAGCTAAATGGACACACGATAGGGACCTGATCAGTCTATTTTTCCTATTTATTCCCATAACACAAAGTAGATACAAACTACTGTATCTCCTTTTTGAGGTTATGGGACAGTGTGAGACTGATGGCATGGGTTTACGTGCCATCAAGCGGCTCGTGTAAGTATTCTGGTACTTAAGCGTAGATCAACGTACTTTGTCAGTGGGTGAATGACACGTGTTGTAGTGCTTCTCAAGTAGAGTAATCAAGAACCAGACCAGACCATTTATGAAATCATGAGGTTAACCATTTTCTACCAGCATTTCTCTCTTGTAGTATTTGCAATACCAGTGTTATATTCTTCTCTTAAAGCATGGATCTCCAGCACCTTTTCTTCTGATGATCCACAACATTAACGTTTTTTTTGCACAAATATGAGTTCTATACACAAATTTCTTTTGTGTTGGCCAAAGAGAGAAAATGCCACAGAAATTCTAGAAATGTACAGGCAGTTTTATCAATTTATTAATGTATTTAATTGATTTGGTTTTGATTGCGTTGGCCTTAAAGTTTGCTCTATGGATATTTTAAACATAAAAACTCCAAATCAATAGACCTCTTGTGTTCTTTTTCAAACACAAGGGGGCAGCACTCTATCACAGAACAGGCTAGAGAAAAAATAAGTATAGTAAAGGGTCAAAGGGTTCTGTGATATTTGACTGAGTATATGATTGTGTACCACACAGTGTTTGGAGCACCAAAGAAATGTTGGACTGGTATACTTTCATTGTCACAGAATATCCTAAGAACAAAAACAAAAGCGTGGCAGTGCTACATTAATAATGAAAATAAAAACACAATAAAGGATTCATCAGTCTCTGAGCTGATACTTCAGGAGATGTACTATAGAAAGCAACACATCTTGTCAGGTGAGACAGAAAGTGTTTGAGCTGAATACAAAATTAATTCAAATTAATTCTTGTTGCGCTGACTTCTCTTATTTTCTCCAGCCCTGGGTGGAGTTTCTCCATTGGTGCAGTCCTTCCTACACCTGCTATGCATTTGGTAATCAAGTGGTAGGCATTACAAGCCTGGAGGTTTCAACAGTTGTCTGCCAGGTTGCTGTCATCATTATGGTGTACTTTTGGCTGCCTTTTTTGCCTTTTGTTTGCAATCACCTGTGTGAACCAACCAGTCTTTCCTCATCTTTGGGGAGAGTGTTATTACCTCACCAGTCCCACCAGCTCTGTCAAGTTTGATATTTTCACTGAAGAATTCAAACAAGTTTTTGTCCATCCTCTCTTAGGGAAGCTGAGGATAATTATTATTGCAGAATTCGAAGTTTTGGTTGATGAGGTCACCCAAAACGGTAAAAGGGCACCTTTCACCATTCCTTCAATAATAGATTGAGGCATGAGTTAGCCATTAGGGATGAAGACTTTTGAAGACTTGGTCTTCTTACCCTCAAGATGGATAACTGGCTCAAAGACTAAACCCAAGAAAAAACTATAAGCCCTGGTCATCCCCAATACACCACTCACTTCTGTACTCTGCCTCCCAATCTTCCTTGCTTTCTGGTTCCAGTGCCACCATTTTGCATTACTCCTCTAATGTTCTGGGGAAGCCAATGGAGATGGGGTGAGCCTTTATTGGAAGAATGGCAGTGGAGGAAGGAGGCAAATGCGTACATGTATTGTGGCCAGTCTGGGCATTTTGTAGCATTTTGTCCCGTGCGTCCTGAGCAAGGAGCTCGCTAGTAAATGTGGGGATACTGGTAGATGGGTCAAATAGTAATAATCTTCCTCACATGCAGCTTCCTGCAACAGTGCACTTCTGCAATGACAGTTTGTCATTGCAAGCTTTGATCGACTAAGGAGTAGATCAAAATCTCCTGCGTGACCAGTTGGCTCTCTAATTTCAAATCTCAATTAACACACTCTCCTTGCCCGTATCAATAACTGCACGAAATGGTCAACTATACACCAGGAATATACTTCGGAGAGAGCCAATTTATCTTTGGCTTTCTGGAAATCACTAAGTAATTTCTAAGTAATCACTAAGAAATCAGTAAGTACCCGGAGTTTTTTGTCTTTTCTGCTCCTCAGACTATATATTTATGGTTGGAGAAACATAACCCTCACATAGATTGGGAGAGTTTGTTTTGCCTGTCTAACTGTTTAAATCTGCTGTACCTCCAACTAATCCAATCACTTATCCAGCAATATACCCTCAACCTGATTTATTATTGGTGCCACCTGAATATCATGACCTCAGACAGGTTTTCAGTAAAGAAAAGGGTTTCTCCATTCTGAGCAATACTATGATTGTATTATTGATTTGTTAGATGGAGCTCCCACGCCATTAAGCCACCTTTACAATTTCTGCTCCCCAGAGAGAGAAGCCATGGAAACCTACTAGGATTTATGTACTGCTGGGATAATCCAGCCATCTTGATGCAGGCTTCTTCTTTTTTGTTGAAAAGGACAAGATGTTGAAAAGATGTATCGATTACTGAGGATTAAATTAGATCACTGTAAAGAGCGAATAACCCCCCATTACCTGCTTTTGAGGCTTCACATGGAGTTTCCATCTTCAGTAAGCTTGATTTAAGAAATGTTTACCATTATGTGTGCATAATAGAAGATTGTGTGACTTGAGTGGAAAACTGCTTTCAGTATTCCTTTGGGACACTTTGAGTGGACTGTTATGTCCTTTGGCATAACTAATGCTCTAGCAGTTTTCCAACCATTACTAAGTGATGTATTGAGATTTTCTTCACATTTTTGTGTTTGTCTGTTCTCAAAAAACATCAGGTTGAGTGGGTTCTTGAAAACAGACTGTGTATGAAATGAGAATAGTGAGTTTTGCGTGCCAACGGTCTTTCCTAGAATGCACTCTTGAGAGTGACTGGAGGAAGACCAACCCAGAGTGTTCTAATGGCCCACTCCTACTTGACACAAAAAACTACAAAAATTTCTGGGGTTTCAACAAAGCCAAGTCACATCCCTTTTGACTTATTTGACTGCTATCTCTAGGGCTTGGACTAGAATTCAATTGAACTGCAGAGTTCCAAAAAGTGCATGTCACAGCACAGCACCAGTTCTGGTCCCAACTATTCTGCTCAAACAGCTTTTGGTTAAGCTTGACGCCTGTTACTCCAGGGTGGCTGAGTACTTTCACAATGCCATGGAACACCAGGTATACTACATCCTTGTACCTTCCTTTTCCGTTCTCATAATTCCTCTGACATTTCTGAAGACACAAGTAAGGCAACAAGAAGTGTAATAAACTACTTTCTTCAGGATATAAATAAGTAAATTAATGTAGTGCTTTTGTGAAAAGTAATAGTAGGAGGATAGGTTTTAAGGATATAATTCATCCACTGTTATCTTCTTCTATGCCTTGTGCTAACAGTGCAGAGCAGCTACCTGAACGCTACTCCTATAGAGATCGAGATCAATTGTTAAGAACTTTACTTCTTCACTGTGTATTACTCTGGATACTGTAGTGCCTCTGAAAAAGAAAGCCTCAAATCAGAAGTACTTTACTCCCTAGTATAACTCTCAAACGCACACCTTAAAGCAGATGATTTATAAGCTGGAGAGGAAATGGCGTTTCACTAAATTAGAAGATCATCATTTAGCCTCGAAGTATAGAATAGAATAGAACTTTATTACACTGCGTTCCAAATTATTATGCAAATGATATTTTTCTCTGTTTTTCCTAAATAGTCGATTCAAATAACAGTCGGCATAATTTTCGAGTCATCGACCGATAGAGTATAGTTCAAATGCTACTGAACAAAACTCCCAATGAAAACAGTATGTTTTTCAAAAATACAAAACTTAAAATGCACTGTTCCAAATTATTACTCACACAGAGTTTCAAAAGATTTTATAGGTTGTAGAGAATTGAAAATGGTCATTTGTTGAATTTGCAGCATTAGTAGATCAATTTCACTGACATCAAAAGCTATTTCAATCAAAAACATCTTAACAGGTCAAGTTACATATTAACATAGGACCCCTTAGTTGATAGCACTTTTACAATTCTTGCATCCATGGAACTTGTGAGTTTTTGGAAAGTTTCTACTTGAATGTCTTTGCAGGATGTCAGAATAGCCTCCATGAGCTGCTGTGTGGATGTGAACTGCCTCCCACCCTCATAGTTTTTGCTTGAGGATGCTCCAAAGGTTCTCAATAGGATTGAAGTCAGGGAAGAATGGGGACCACACCATGAGTTCCTCTCCTTTTACGCCGATAGCAGCCAATGATGCAGAGGTATTCCTTGTAGCATGAGATGGTGCATTGTCTTGCATGGAGATGGTTGTGTTGCAGAAGGCACAGTTCTTCTCTTTCTACCATGGAAGAAAGTGGTCAGTCAGAAACTCCACGTACTTTGCAGAGGTCATTTTCACACCTTCAGGGACCATAAAGGGACCGACCAGCTCTCTCCATGCTGACGACGCAGCCTTGTTGGGACATGGTGGCCGTCCACCAACCATCCACCACTGCATCCATCTGCACCATCCAGGGTTGCACTGCACTCATCAGTGTACGAGACTGTTTGAAAATTAGTCTTTATGTAGTTCTGGGCCCACTGCAGCCGTTTCTGCTTGTGAGCATTGGTTAGGGGTGGCCGAATAGAAGGTTTATGCACAACAGCAAGTCTCTGGAGGATTCTACACCTTGATGTTTGCAGGGCTCCAGAGACACCAGCAGCTTCAAATATGTGTTTGCTGCTTTGTAATAGCCTTTTAGCAGCTGCCCTCTTAATCTGATGTATTTGTCTGGCAGAAACCTTCATCATTGTGCCTTTATCTGCACGAACCTATGTGTGCTCTGCCACAAATCCCTTACCATTATGGTAAATTTTTGTTAAATATCTAAGGTTTTCATTACTTATCCAAGGCATTCAACTATTTCACATTTTTCAGCAGCAGAGATCATTTTTCCTTCCTATATTGCTTGAAAATGGTGGTCTGCTTAATAATGTGGAACATCCTTCTTTAGTTGTTTTTCCTTTAATTGGGCTCACCTGGCAAACTAATGATCACAGGTGTTCGAGATTGTTTTCAGTGATACAAAGAGTCCTGAGACACAATTCCATCCATGGGTTTAATTGAAAAACAACTTATTTAATCTTTATGAGACTTAAACACAATTTGCATAATAATTTGGAACGTGGTGTAATCCCTTGGGGAGGTCCCTTTAGGGAAATTATGATTCCAGCAGCACAACATCAGTTCACATTAAATACAAAACAAACAAACAAACAGAAAACCCCCAAAAGGTACAAATAATTAAAAACAAAATATCAACAGCAGTAAGAATTTAAAAAGGTAACAATCAAAGGAATTCCAGCAATTAAAGTGTGAACAATGGCAAAGTGTTGGTCTATTTTGTTTGGTTTATTGCAGTCTCTGACATCATTCACCCCTCTCCTCAGCCTGCTAGTCCTCTGACTTTCCCCAAGTCCCAAGTTGTACAGTTTGATGGCTCGGGGTACAAAGGAGTTTTTAGTCCTTAGTTCAGTTTTAGTCCTTAGTTCAGTTCCTTGATCATGATCAAGGAACTGAACCCGCAGGGAACAACCCCTCTCGTCTACTGAGAGAAACCCCAACGTACAGGCAGCAAGCCGAGGGGTTACTAGGATACCCAATGCAGCCCGCCACCTCTCACTGAGGCCAACTGCAGACTGAGACCAACCCCTCTCCCGGAGACTGGTTAAAGAGCTCAAGCTGTGCACTGAGGTGAGCCAGGCTGTATCTAGCGGTACCTCTCAACCTTACGCACTAACTCAGGCTCCTTCCTGTCAGTCTTGGTAGCCAGGGATCAGTCTGCCAGGGCCTCCGCTCCTGGCTGCTGCCCGGGACACAATGCACCCGACCCCTACGGTGCCTCCTGCAGGTGGCGGGCCCATGTCCCTTTTTCAAGCTGTGCCCAGCTGGGCACCAAACTCTTGCCCTCGAGCCCTCCTTGGGCCTGGCTCCAGGGTGGGGCCCCGGTAACCCTATTCCGGGCAGGGTGAACTGTTCCCTTTATGTTCTACTCATAGGGGGCTTCTGAATCGCTCTTTGTCTGGTCCCTCACCCAGGACCAATTTGTCATGGGAGACCCTACCAGGGAGCAAACACCCTCAGACAACATAGGCCTGGGATCCCTGGGACACACAAACCCCTCTACCACCACCATTACTTAAAAAGCCATCACTTGACCAAGCTTTCTTAGCTAATTATAGGCCAATATCCAAATAACTACTCTTGAAAGAGTACCTGTAAAACAGCTTACTGATCATCTAGATATCCGGCAATAAGTCGGACTCATTCCCGGTGGGTGATGGGCTCTGCCAGGGCTGCCCATTGTCACTGATTCTGTTCATAATTTTTATGGACAGAATTTCTGGGTGTAACCAAGTAGTGGAAGGCTTTCACTTGGGTGGTTTCAGAATCTCATCTCTGCTTTTCGCGGATGATGTGGTTCTGTTGGCTTCATTGGGTGATGGCCTCCAGCTCGCACTGGAACAGTTCGCTGCCGAGTGTGAAGCGGTGGGAATGAGAATCAGCACCTCCAAATCTGAGGCCATGGTTCTCAGCCGGAAAAAGGTGTAGTGCACACTCCAGGTCAGAGACGAGTTCCTGCCCCAAGTGGAGGAGTTTAAGTATCTTGGGGTCTTGTTCATGAGTGATGGGAGAAGGGGGCAGGAGATCGACAGACGGATTGGTGCTTCGGCTGCAGTAAAGCGGACGCTGTACTGGTCCATCATGGTGAAGAGAGAGCTGAGTATAAAAGCGAAGCTCTCAATTTACTGGTTGATCTACATCCTTACCCTCACCTATGGTCACAAGTTGTGGGTAGTGATCGAAAGAACCAGATCACGGATACAAGCAGCAAAAATCAGCTTCCTCCGAAGGGTGGCTGGCCTCTCCCTTAGAGATAGGGTGAGAAGTTCAGCCATCGCTGCTCCTCCACATCGAAAGGCGCCAGCTGAGGTGGTTCAGGCATCTGACAAGGATTCCTCCTGGGTGAGGTGTTCCGGGCATGTCCCACCGGGAGGAGGCCCCAGGGGCGTTCCCAGGCCAGCTGAGAGATATAATCTCTCAACAGGCCTGGGAACGCCTTGGTGTTCCCCCGGACAAGCTGGAAGAGGTGGCTGGGGAGAGGGAGGTCTGGGCTGCTATCCCCGCGACCTGGCCCCGGATAAGCGGAAGAAGATGGATGGATGGTATCTAACCAAATGCTTATTCTGAATGGCATTACCTTCTGTAAACACTGTGAGGAATCTTGGAGTCATTCTTGGTCAGGCTATCCTTTAATGCACATATTAAACAAATATGTACAACTGCTTTCTTTCATTTGTGTAATATTTCCAAAATTAGAAACATCCTGTCTCAGAGTGATGCTGAAAAACTAGTTCATGCATCTATTACTTCTAGGGTAAGGCTAGTGTAATTCATTAACAGGATGTCCTAAAAAACTCCCTGAAAAGCCTTCAGTTGATCCAAAATGCTAAAATGCAGCAAGTACTGACAGGGACTAGAAAGAGAGAGCATATTTCTTCCATATTGGCTTCTCTTCATTGGGTGCCTGTTAAATCCAGATTAAAATTTAAAATCCTGCTCCTCACATACTTGATCTTGAATAATGAGGCCTCAACTGCGGGCTTACTTATATTTAAAAGTAGAATTGGAGGTAGAGCCTTCAGCTTTCTCTTCTGTGGAACCATTTTCCAGTTTGGATTCAGGAGACAGATACTCTCCCTGCTTTCAAGATTAGGCTTCAAATTTTTCTTTTTAATGAAGCATATAGTTAGGGCTGGATCAGGTGACCCTGAATCCTCCCTTAGTTACTCTGCAATAGGTCTATTTATTATTAATCTCTGGCTCTCTTTAACTTTGTGTCTTTGTCTTGTCTTCCTTTCCTTACCCCCAACTGGTCGCGACAATTGGTTGTCCCTCCCTGATCCTGTATCTGCTGGAGGTTTCTTCCTGTTAAAAGGGAGTTTTTCCTTCCCACTGTTGAAAAAGTGCATGCTCATGGGGGATTGCTGGAGTTTTCTCTGTTGTTTTTGTATTATTGTAGGGTCTTTACCTCACAATATAAAGCACCTTGAGGCAACTGTTGTTGCGATTTGGCACTATTTAAATAAAACTGAACTGAAATGAATTTAACTAGTTATGTTATTACTTTTTTTAATATGACCCCAAATGTGTTTCTCAGTTACTACATTAGAGTACGTGTGTAAATATTCAGAGGACATTGGTGAAATAAGTCCATTTTTTAAAACTTAAACAGAGCAATCATCTGATCCGTATTATTGGTTGTGTTTCTCTTCTGTCTCTTTATAGCTGAGTACATATATTTAGTGTTTACTGTGTATACAGAGTGTCGGGAGTGAGGAGGATGCTATGTACTCTCCAATGTGGATAGGAGCCGCACATATCAATCATGGGGATTATAATTATAGCCTGTGTGTATGTATGCATGTGTCCTGATTGGCAGCGAGCTCTCCAGTGGGGTCACTGTTGTGTATGCACAGTGTATTTTCAGACCACACTCTGGCTCCACACTTCTTGAGAGTCACTGGCTATAAATACACACTGTGTCCTCCATTAGCTTTCCTGGAACAAGTTGAAACACCTGCTTTCCAGCCCACAAACACACACAAGCTTAATGAAGAATAATAGGAGGTACAGCTTTGAAAGGAAATAAACCAACATATATTTTAATGGTTTTCTTTCATTTACTGTTCAGTTTTAACTAGTTCAACTAGTTTAACTACTGCCTTCATCTTCCTCAGCAGCCGAATGAAGCATTGATAGCTTTGAGAATCACAAATTTAACTGCTAAAGTGCTAAAACTGGTGATAATGGGAAGACACATTAAAGTAAACTTAAATTTGTGTGTGTCCTCATCCATCAGTCTGCTGGTATTGTAGTACTGGCACCATCACAAGGTACACAGGAAAATGGAGAGAGTAATTTTTCCAGAGTTAACTTTATTTTCCTCTAAAAGAGTCATTTTCACTCATTTTGGATTGTAATCATTTCGATTGGCCGCCAGAGTTGGAGCAAAAAAACAGAGGAAATTCCATTGGAGGTGTACGTGGTAGTGTACGTGGTCATGACAATGACCACGCCCACTACCATTTCCTAAGTTTCTGCTACTATCCCGCAGTGGAACATAGACAACTGTCAGCAGTGAGCCAGGTAAGTGAGCAAAGAGCTCAATAATGATTTAATTTAGGATAAAATGGGGAATTTCTGTTTCTTTGAAAGGTCTGTAACATTACAGCTTGAGAGTTTGTGGGTCTTACATGCTGCATAATTGGCAAGGTTGATGCTTACGTTAGCTTCTGCTAAATTAATGTCGTTAGACTACTTCACAGACAGCATTAAGGTATATATCACTAAACTAAATTTAGCATTGCTCAATAGCTGCTTTAGGTAGTATAATTGACCAGGGTAGTGTGTTTTTAGCAAATTCGGTGCACCAATGTTTTATCCAAAAAAGGTTGGTGAGCACGTGTTTTACTCCAAACGGAGTCATGAAAATTGACTTTTTTACCTGATGTGTGTTTTATCGCGGATTGATGTTTGTGGATGTTTCACCTGTTCAGTTAGAAAGCACGTGTGGTTTACTCTGAATTGAGTCGCATACACGACTGTTTTCGCCTGATCTTTGGTTAGGAGCATGTGTGTTTAATGGAGTGAATCTTTTATGTGTACTGGTGTTAGTTTAGCAAGCACGTGTGTTTTACTCTAATTGAAAAGCATACATGGTTGCAGTCTGCACAAGTGTGCAGTTTTAGATGTTTCTTAAGCCCTATGTGTTTTGTGTGTGCCTGTGTTTTGTTCAATTTTGTAAGTATTTGTAGTAAATCTAATTATTTAAAAATATCCTTTTCATATCATGAAGGATGCAAGCTGTGCGAGTGAAGTGCAGAGAACAACAGAAGTACATCTGTTTTGAGGGCCAACTGACCTACAGATGCTTTTTGGAATGTGGTGAATAATAAACGTCAACATCTCCTGCGTGTTTCATAGTGTGAATCAGTCAAGCTTTGGGGATGATGTTATAATAGCTGCTATACCAACTGTTTAGGTTTATTTTGTTCAATTTATTTCATTTAACTTTCTTTGCCTTGCAATTTTATTATGTTCACAGTTGCCAAGAAGTTCATCATCCCAAACATATGGCTTCTCTAAGATACTTGATCCAATTGTGAAGGATATGAAAATCCTGGAGAGGGATGGAATTACGATTGCCCTGTATGATGACCCAGTACATGGAACTATTGTCCAAGTTACTACTGACAACTTTGGTCTTCACTGTCTGTTTGGTTTTCTAGAGTCATTTAGTGCCAGATATTGTTGCCACCTTTGTCTTGCTGAGAAGGAGGACTTTCAGAGTTTACAGAGGATTCACCCAAGATAATCATGCGAACTCAAGCACTTCATACTGAACATTGCCAAAAAATGGAGGCAAATCCCAGACTGCCTTATGTGATGGGTGTTAAACAGTCTTGCATTCTAAACTCATTGCAGTACTTCAACACATGTGAACATTTCTCTGTTGATATTATGCACGATATCTTGGAGGGAGTCGCACAATATAAAATGAAACTGATTATGTTACATGCAATAGATCAGTGTACAACATCAAAGGAAGTGGACACGAGAATTAAGAGCTTTAATTATGGCTACATGGAACAAAACAACAAACCACCTACAGTGAAGTTGGGAGAGGACTCAAATGACTTGGAGTTAAATGCCATCCAGTCCTGGTGTTTACATCGGCATCTACCACTCATCTTTGGAGACTTAGTTTGTCCAAACGATCAGCACTGGTATTTGCTACTGCTGTTGTTTCAAGTAGTGAATATTGTATTTTCAGCAGTGTTATCAAAAGGTATCACTATTTTCTTGAAACACCTGAT
Source organism: Oreochromis aureus (assembly GCF_013358895.1). NCBI lineage: Eukaryota > Metazoa > Chordata > Actinopteri > Cichliformes > Cichlidae > Oreochromis > Oreochromis aureus. Next base: position 3,928,874 of record NC_052946.1, on the reverse strand, counting down.
CGCCAAACACCACAGGTTATCCAAAAGTTTGTTTCCACACAAGAAGCTGCTACCAAAGCATCACTTCATGATGCATTATCATACAAGTATACTTACATACACCTATACAGGACCAGTTTTGCATAGCTGGTGCATACGCAATGAAGCAAAGCACAGCTTCTTTAAAAAAACAATTGAAAAGGCAACAAAACAAAACATCAAAGTCCTATTGCTTTCAGTTGGCAGACATTTAAACCCCAAAAGACTGACCACTGGACCAGGTAACATGCTTTCTTGAAATGCATTGGACTGGGGCTGTGAGATGGCAGAGACTCTTCAGCTACCAATCAACACCAAGGTGTTAAATGTTAGATGGGCAAAACACCATGGAAATATTTATCATGCAGATGTAGTTGTTTGTATAAAAGTCCATTTTGAAATGCCAGTTTTTCACAAGGTCTACAATGTTGTGAAGGATGAGAGGTTATTGTTGATTACTTTTGCACTGCAAACAGCGTGTCTCAATGAGCATTTCAATGATTTTTAAGTTCTGTGTAAAAGAGACGGACCTCGTGTAATTTATGCCAAAGAGCTTTTCTGTTGTAAAGCATTTGATTTACAGGTGTCATACAGTCGTGGTGATTCCAGTTTTTATATTGTACCACACTGTTTCCTCTGAACAATAAAGGTGGCTGTTAAAATAAAAATATATTTTTCTGATTTATTTATTGTACCTTTAAAACCTTGCAGTGAATGATTGTAATACAATTATATAGTGAGTGAAAAAAGAGTTTTTTCTTCTATTAATAATTCTATTCTGAGTAAAATTCTGTTCTATTTAGAATGAAATTATGGTGGAGTTGTTTTTATTTTATAATAAACTGAGTAAATTATCATCATAGAGAGTAAAATATTTGCACTAAGTAGAGTATATTTAACTCTGAAAGTATAACTCTGCCATAAGAGTAAATTTTACTCCATTTAGACTGGGACCAAATACTGTCTTTCTTAGTGTAGAATTTTATTCAATTTGAGTAAAATTTACTCAGTGAATTTTACTGTGTATAAAAATAAAATACAGCCCAGTTAATAAAAACCCCAGGATGCTGCCAGGGTTTCAGACCAGTGACTTACATAATGCCATTAATTTGGTGAGTCGAGGAAAATGTAGACAGGGTTCACATGAGTGGGTGATAGGTGGAGTTAAAAAAATTTGTATAAAAGAATAAATCTCCCTCTCACCCCCCTGGATGGTGGGTGTATGCATGCGTGTGCAGCCTTACTTGTAGTTCCTAGAATTTTCAAAAGTAGAATGGGAGGCACAGTCTTCAGCTTTTTGGCTCCTCTCCTGCAGAAGCAGCTCCCAGTTTGGATTCAGGGCAGACACTCTCTCTACTTTTAAGATTAGGCTTAAAGCTTTTGATAAAGCTTATAGTTAGGTCTGGATTAGGTGAATGTGAGCCATCCCTTAGTTATGCTGCAACAATCTTAGGCGTCCTATGACGCACTGAGCAGTTCTTCACTCAATGACTGCCTGCACAAATAACTGCTGCCAGGTGTTCACAAAGTGTTGGCACTGACATTTGGCACTGGTGTTGTGTGATGGTTCTTTTTACCCAGATGTTCTGCCAGTATTATCCAGTTTAAGCTCTGGGCACATTTGTCCTCTTGGTGCTGGGAGTATAGCCTGGAAGGATCTTTAGACAACAGGCCATTTATTTTCTTAGCCTTTGCTTCTCTGGTGTATCTCTTCAGCCTAGAGCCTCTCTTGTGGACATATTATTGTGGCTCTTATTCAGGCATCTTATTTAGGACCTGTCTCTTATGGAGCCCTTCTGTACCTCTGGTAGCTGACATCCTTCCAGCTGTAACCTTTGGTTATCAAGGTTTTTTTTAATGTTTTAGCATTGAGCTGCTAGGCTCCTGGTCAGTGTGGATGCTGGTCTTCTGCTTATTCATAGAATACATAACGCATGTGAGAACTATCAACTCCACGTTCTTAGTCCCAGGTGAACAACGACCTTGTTCACCTGGGCAACATCCAAATGTAATATAGTTTTAGTTGTTTCTCAATTTCTGAAGTAGGCTTGGAAAGCATTGGGGGAACAGGATCCACACAGCAAGATCGCTAGTGTGAAATTAACACTGTGAGTGTTAAATTTAACACTAGAAAAGTGTCTGTGTCCACTCTTTTGAGTGTTAAATTAACACTTTTCAAAGTGTTATATTTTTAACAATGAGCTAGTGTTATTTTAACACTGCACAGAGTTAAAGATTAACACTGAGTAACACTGACCAGTGTCAAAAATATTCTACACTGGTGTTAAGTGTTAAAAAATTAACACCGAATAGTGTTGGTAGTACTTTACACTAGCCCTGGTGTTTAAAAATTCAACACTGAATAGTGTTAATTTTCTAACACTAACACTAATGTCAGTCAAATCATTAATACCACCAGATTACAATAAACTCCCATTAATCGCTGATATCTCTACTGCTACAATTAACCCCTAACCTCTACCCATTACAAAAAAAATACAAGACATTAACGTTCCAAAATACTTTGTATTCAGATACACCACAAGTAAACAAGTTATACAAAATTACAGTATGGGACAATGTACATTTTGTCATCAGTGCCATTTGAAAATTGCCTATCATAAGGTCTATAGTACACCAGATCATCTACAGAGATCAGTGCAAAGACATCTAATCCATCCTCAATAACAAATGCATTTAAGTGATCATTGAAATATACTGTTGAGACCTTACAAGTTAGAAGATAAGCATTGCAATCTCTAAAAATTATATTGACAGTCTTACTGAACAAAGGCATCTCATTTTCAACACCAGAACAAACATACATCCCAACTTGATATTCTGTACCATAACTTTTGACCCAGGAAGTTGTAGAAACACTAGAAGAAACGTCAAACATTTTATTCAGTGCTTCACTGCCTTTTAAACTGCTGGCCAAGACTTCATTAATGGAGCCAAACTGTAATCTTTTAAAATAAAAATTTTCAAAATGAAAGGCTAATTGATTCTGATGTTTTTTTACTAGTGTTTTTGTGATATTTTTAAAGTTCTTTACAGATCTTTTGAAGAACTTGTGCTTTGCTTCAAATCTCATGCACCACATACAGTTAAGCCCATAATTATTCATACCCCTGGCAAATTTTGACTTAAAGTTACTTTTATTCAACTAGCAAGTTATTTTTTGACTGGAAATGACACAGGCGTCTCCCAAAAGATAATAAGATGATGTACAAGACGCATCATTGTGGAAAAAAATATTTCTCAGCTTTTATTTACATTTGAGCAAAAAGTATCATGTCCAGAATTATTCATACCCTTTACAAACTGTCACAGTCTCTGGGAAAATCCAAAGTTCCATACCATTCCAAATAGTCAAAGCTGTTCTAAAGCATCCTAATTACGCTGATTAATTGGAAATAGCTGTTTTGATCAACTCAACAGGTGAAAAACAGCAGCTCTCTGCAGGTGGTTTGTGGACAGTCATGGCTAAGACAAAGGAACTCAGTGAGGACCTGCAGCTGTGCATTGTGGCTGCTCACAAGTGAGGAATGGGCTACAAGGCCATATCCAAATGTTTTCAAGTTCCAGTGGCTACAGTGCAAAGTATTATTAAAAAATACAAGATGTTCCGCACTGTGGAAAATCTCAGAGGATGTTGTCGGAGGCCAAAAGTGAAACCTGTGCTGGCCAGGAGGATAGTGAGAGAGGTGAAAAAGAATCCAAGGATCACCACCAAGGCCATTCTGGTGAATCTGGGCTCTGCCTCAAGGCAGACAGTCCAACGGACACTGTTGGGTTCCACGGATGCAGACCAAGGAAAACGCCGCTTCTCCAGGCACTTCTAAGGCATGCCAAAGCTCATTTGGCCTTTGCAAATGCTCATCTGGACAAAGAAGAAGGTTTCTGGTCTTCAGTGTTATGGTCAGATGAAACAAAAATTGAATTATTTGGTCACAATGATGTTGCCTTCATTTGGCATAAAAATGGAGAAGCCTTCAACCCACAGAACACCATCCCCACTGTCAAACATGGTGGTGGGAACCTAATGCTTTGGGGGTGTTTTTTAGCCAATGGACCATGGAACCTAATCACAGTAAACAGCACCATGAAAAAAGAGCAATACATGAAGATTCACAACAACAACATCAGGCAGTCTGCAGAAAAACTTGGCCTTGGGAACCAGTGGACATTTCAGCACGACAATGACCCAAAACATACAGCAAAAGTGGTGAAGAAATGGTTAGCAGACAACAACATTAACGTTTTGCAGTGGCCTAGCCAGAGTCCTGACTTGAATCCAATTGAGAATCTGTGGAGGGAGCTAAAGATCAGGGTGATGGCAAGAAGACCCTCCAACCTGAAAGATTTGGAGCTCATTGCTAAAGATGAATGGGCAAAAATGCCTGTGGAGACATGCAAAAAGCTGGTCTGCAATTATAGGAAGCGTTTGATTGCTGTAATAGCCAATAAAGGCTTTTCTATTGATTATTGAGAAGGGTATGAATAATTCTGGACATGATACTTTTTCCTAAAATATAAATAAAACCTGAGAAATATTTTTTTCCACAATGATGCCTCTTGTACATCGTCTTATCATCTTTGGGAAGACACCTGTGTCATTTCTGCTCAAAAAAGAACTTGCTGGTTGAACAAAAGTAACTTTAAGTCAAAATTTGGCAGGGGTATGAATAATTATGGGCTTAACTGTATGTATGAGTGGCCCAATTTTTCTAATGCAGCGTGGGTAATGGATCATTAGGTGGTGCTTTGGAATCAAATTCCGTTCTGGAAAGAGTTTTTAAAGCCTTGTGATGATCAGCAATCAGATGTTTCAAATAGCAAGTCATGCTGTGAGTTATAATGGGTGAAAAAACAATGTTCACAATTTGAACTAACAAAAGTAGCAAGTTCCAAAGGCCATCATTTCTGCAAACGATATCTCCAAACATCAATGGGCTATTCCGCAAAAGACACCATGACTGCACAGCATTAAGCCCAAGATCTTTGCTGTTGTCATCCAGTTTTAGCCCACCTGGCCTGTTCCTTCTCTGTGCATATCCGTAGTTAAAGCTTATAATTCTCTGTGACAATGAATTCAAGGATATCAAAGAGGTCTTAATCAAGTACTGAAATACAAGCTTTAACTCATACTGCACCACTCCCTCTAGTAGATCATGCATTATGTCTACAGCATAGTTGTCTGAAATATGGAAAAGCCGAAGTGAATTGAGTAGACAATTTCTTTTTACACCAAATGTTGAGGCCAAAGCAGGATTTTGTTAAATGGCACCACAGTATTTGTAATGAAGTTCTTTGGAACGCAGTGTTAAGCCTACATGATCTTCACTAAAAACTGACTGCAACTCTGTCTTATCAGTTAAACAAAATCTACAACAATAGTTTGCACTAAATGATTCAACAAAACCAAAAATGCTATGTAAAGCCAAGTTGTCACCTGTAATCTGAAAAAGCGAACCTCTCACAGGTGTGGCTGAAAAGGGCACTTGCATTTCTTCAGTCTCTAAAATCTTTAGATCATCAACAAGTGGCTTTAGGATAGGATCAAACCCATACTTTTTCAAGTCTTCTGAATGCAAAAGGGCTACAAGATGAATGTTCATTAACACATAATTTAACTTTGGTGGCAAATTTCTCAAAACAAAATAAATACAACCAAACTTTTTTGAGCCTAAAGGATTAGCAGTTTCAAAATCGTCATAGTAGAGCTGGATCGAGAGCATGTTCTTGTTGTGAGAATAAACTGTGATTTTTGAAGTAGGAGCCGTCATTTAAATCTCTGTAAAATCCCTCCATGTTTGGTTTTGTTTTTTGGAAACTGCTACAAAGTTCACTGTTTCGAAACAGATGAAAGGGATCCCATGATAGGAACGTACATGAATTTATCATTGACAAGAACTTGCCTGTATGTCCCTGTTGTTCTATCTTTGCGTACATCAAAACGCACACCAAGAACATGCTCTATGGGTTCAACTATTTTCCATTTTTGCTCAAAATGTCTTATCCTTTTAGGCTACGTTCACACTGCAGGCGAAAGCGCATCAAATCCGATTTTTTCGACCCTATGCGACCCATATCCAATCATGGTATGACAGTGTGAGCGGCACAAATCCGACATTTTCAAATCCGATCTGGGTCACTTTCGTATGTGGTCCTGAATCCGATACATATCCGCTGTTTTAGAAAGCGACTGCTGTGTGAACGGTCAGGTCGCATTAAATCCGTCTTTTACGTCACTGACACGAGACAGACGCCAATTATCAGCGCCGGAGAAGACAAACCAAAAAAGCATGGCGGCGGAAACTGGAGACGGAGCGAGTCAATGGACCAAAACTGAGGTTGCGGAATTGATTAGCATATGGGGAGACAATTCTATCCAAGCTAAACTTGAAGGGTCGTATCGTAACCGGGCTGTGTTCAAGTGCATTGCCAAAGAAATGATTGAACGAGGGCACAGGCGAACATGGCTACAGTGTCAGAGGAAAATCAAGAGCCTCAGAGCCAAGTTTAAAGAAGCTAAAGATATAAACAAACGAAGCGGACGTGGTCGAGTCACCTGCCCGTTTTATGATGAGCTTGACCGTATTTGGGGGGACAAACCCAGCTGTCAGCCAATAGAGCTGATCGATAGCTCCATTGAAACAGCTGAAGAGGAGCCTGAAAGTCCAGGGGCTAGCGCTAGTCCAGCTCCCAGCCTCAACATTGAAAAAGGTAGGCTAACTTGTACCTTGTTGTAGTCATGTGTGGATAATAAAACTGAGTGCAAGTAACGTTACATTAAACGTACTGTATAACACATGTCTAAACACATAACAGAACTGAATAAATTACTGAACAAAAATTGAAAACATTCTATAAGACAGCAATAGCATAATTCTAAATGAAGGCTGAACTACATCAGTTATAACCATGTACATAACTTTTTAATAGGTTGTATGATTGTATTTTCGAAAGGCGCCTGTACACTGGGTGAGGATACTCCTGTGTCACTGACATTTGATTCTGCATCAGACGAAAGTTCTTCATCTGCAGTGAATGCAGATAATTCCATAAAGAAGAATGCACAAACCCGAAGTAAGTAACCCATATATTAAATAGAACATTGTTGTTGCAAACTTTTCATCATCCCATTAGAATAAAAACGTTTTTTCAAAGTAAAGTGTCATGTTGAGACCTCACAAGGCAAACTAATGGAGTTAAATTTTACTCTAGATGCCTAAGCATGGATAAAGCACACATATCTTTTAATTAATACTACTCAGAGGGGCGAGATTGTAATGTAAGACATACTGTAGATTGTACAATGTTTTTTAAATAAAAACCATGATTTGACTCAAATGATCAAATACCCCACAGTCTTAATTTCTGACCTGTACTGTTACAGTGATGTTCTAATTTCTCCAAGGTGCGTACCAGCACTACATATGGAAATTCCCTCTATCCTTCAAACATAAAAATTATCCTTTGGTTGAAGTAACACAAACAATTATTCTCTTTACAGATACATCTGCCAAGAGCAGGAAGAGAAAGTCAAAGATGGAGTCAACTTTGGAAATATTTGCGGACAAGATTACAAGCGCCTTGAAGAATGATGAGTCGGAGCTTCTGTTGAAGATGCAAGCAGCTCAGCATGAGCACGATCTTAAAGTGCTCTCCATGTTGACCCAGCTCATCACACGCCAACAACCACCTTTCTACCAGCAGGCAGTACAGGTTCCACATCTTTACTGCCCAACACAGTCTTCACTCATCCATTCCACTCCATACCCCATGGCTTCAACTCAGTCTCCACCATTTGAGATGTCCAATCAGTCTCTGTCTTTCCAACAAGATTTAGCTCAACCTCTTCCTTTTGGTAATGCCCTTCCACCATCTCACAATCTGGGTCAGCCCTTTAGACCAGAACGACCAAACCCTCGAGATCAGGCTCAGCATGCATCCTTTAACCAGGCCTTTACGTCATCCTACCCTCCTCCAGATGAACAGGATTAAACTACTTTAAGGCATTAGTTTAAATGTTATAAAAAGCAAGTTTTACACATGGTTCACTTAATGTATTTTAAATGGATACTCCAAAAATATTTCAGTTAATGTTATGTTAATATTGTTTTGGAGGGGCTTTACTTTCAATGCAAAATGTTGGTTATTTATCGTTGCATCCAAAAATGCTTTATATTTGTTGTTAGAGATTTTCAGTACTGCTGAAGGACAGTGGGTCTTTCAGATTTAATTTGTGCTTTTCATATGCAAACTTATATGTTTTGAGACAAACAACATTGCAATTTCAGTACACAGAGGAAGAAGTGTACATGTTACACATGTCAAAATAAATATTTTCCATAAAAAAATAACTTTGAATGCTTTACTTTAAATTTTGTGAATGCATCACTTAAACATCAAGCTCAAATTTATTGACAATGAGATGAAACCATGGCTTTTGTGCCTTAACGTTGACTATGAAAAAATTGGGTCAGCACCTCTCTTATTCTTATTGGCTGAACATCTGGTAAGATGCCTCCTTCGGTACCTCTAGAATCACGCAAATCAGCGTTATCAGTTTCATTGTAGGCTTCACCATGTTTTTCACACACATTGTGGAGTGTGCAGCATGCAGCTATTATTGTGGGAACAGTGTGGATGTCCACATCAAGACGTTTCCCAAGGCACCTCCACTGACCCTTAAGTCGGCCAAATGCACACTCCACTGTCATCCTGGCTCTACTGTGTCTCTGGTTGAAGTATTGTTGTTCTTCAGTTAGGGTTCCTGTATCTGCGTATCCCTTCAGCAGCCAGCTTCGCAGGGGATATGCAGGGTCACCGAGCAGCATGACTGGAACTTCAACACCCATGATTTCTTCTGTAACCTAAGATTATGTGAATACAAGGTGACACACATCAACAAGGAAGAATGGTAAAACAATTTTAATTACAATTCACTGTGTTCAAAGATACTGACTGGTGGAAATAGCTTCCCTCTCTCTGCCATTGTGTATATCTCAGAATTCTTGAGAACCCTGGCATCGTGAACGCTTCCTGGCCATCCAGTGTAGATGTTAGTGAAACTGTTGGGAAGACAACGTTGGAGAAACGTGAACATTTTATTTCTACTGTAAATCTGCAAGTATACTTTGAAGCACTGCTCTTCTCTAAAACAGCAATAAGGATTATTATCAGGACATATGTAAACAGCAAAATAAATTCATAACTTAAGGCAAAATTGCGAAACGTAAAGTCCAAAAAAAAGTCTTTATATTACGGGCCATCAGTCAAACAATACTTTTTGGTCTGGGTATGGGTGTCAGAAAATGCAATATATTTTAATAAAATATATGAAATCTGTGAGGTGGGTAGTATAAGTTTTACCTTTTAAGAGTAGTTTTACTTGTAAAAGTAACAGTTCACTACTACATTGAGCAACAGTTGATTACTTATGCAAATTTATAAAGGATCACTCATTTATTTAATAGTAATCATTTAAAAATATGTTACATAAAAAAACAAGTTAAGTGAGTTTAAATGCATAGGGAAACCGATTACTGGAAGCAGGAATGATGTGGGTAATTAGGAGAAAACAGAGAGACTGAAGGAAAACAACACAAAATGTTCATCACACTTATGATCAAACAGTTACTTGCATAATTCTTTAGCCGACTACTTTTTGTCCAGCTCTGTATATACGTTTGAGCCATTCAAATGCATGTTTATTTCCTTTCAATTTTTCATAATTAGTAGATCATAGTATGCTTACCAGAATTGATGGTCGACGACGCCCTGAAGGATGACAGAGTGCCAGCCTTTGCGGTTAAAATAATCACAGTGATTGTCCTCAGGAGCAGTGATGGGAATGTGACTCCCATCTATTGCTCCAGCACACTGTGGGAACCCCCATCACTGTCTGAAGCCTTCAATAACTTGTATCAGGTCATCTCCTCGAGGCCATTTAATGTACTCAGGCATGAGGACATAGCGGACTGCAAAGCAAAATTCATGGACGATGGAACAAACTGGATTTGGCAACTCAGAACAGGTTTGACATGGTCCGATAACATGCGCCTGTTGCCAGCCAATACAGCCCGATTCCAACGCGCTTGCTCACAGGTATGGATTGGCGGAGATGAGTATCCTGTCTAAGCATTCTTGCTGAAAGGAGCTGACAGAGATATTCAAATGTCAAAGGAGTTTGCAAAGAAAAGCGTCTGGACTTCTTTAAGTTGATTGAAGACGTTTCACCTCTCATCCAAGAAGCTTCTTCAGTTCTAAGGTCAAATGGCCGAGAGTCCCAGATTTAAACCCAGTGGGAGTTTCCCCCCAAGGAGGGACAAAGGACCCCCTGGTGATCCTCTAATCACATGCGCCAAGGTGTGAAAGCGGGTGTGGGACCTAATCAGCCCGGGTTTCGGGTGAGCTCATTGTGAAACCTGGCCCCACCTTGTCATGTGAATTCCTGAGGTCAGATGGCCCAGGATGTGAGTGGGCGTTAAGGCGTCTGGGGAGGGAACTCAAAACTGGATTATAGATGGCAGACAGTTGGTGTCGTAAACCACCGCCTCTGTTCAAAGATGGTCGCTCACAGTGGACATAGATGGCCTCTTTCACTCCTCTTTCAAACCATCTGTCCTCTCTGTCCAATATGTGAACATTGGCATCCTCGAAAGAGTGACCTTTATCCTTTAGATGCAGGTGGACTGCTGAGTCTTGTCCCGTGGAGGTGGCTCTTCTATGTTGTGCCATACGCTTGTGAAGTGGCTGTTTGGTCTCTCCAATGTAGAGGTCTGGGCATTCCTCGCTGCACTGTACAGCATACACCACGTTGTTCAGTCTGTGTTTCGGAGTTTTGTCTTTCGGGTGAACCAATTTGTGTCTGAGTGTGTTGCTGGGTCTGAAGTACACTGGGATGTCGTGCTTGGAGAAAACTCTCCTGAGTTTCTCTGATACACCGGCTACATAGGGGATGACAATGTTGTTGCGTCTGTCTTTCTTATCCTCCCTCGCTGGTGTCTGATCTTCTTTTCTGTGCATCTTTGCTGACTTTATGAACGCCCAGTTAGGATAACCGCATGTTTTCAGTGCTTCCTTTACATGTGTGTGTTCCTTCTTTTTTCCCTCAGGCTTAGAGGGAACATGTTCTGCCCGGTGGTGTAGGGTCCTAATTACTCCAAGTTTGTGTTCCAGAGGGTGATGGGAGTCAAAGAGGAGGTACTGGTCCGTGTGTGTGGGCTTCCGGTAAACTTCAATGTTGAGGTTGCCATTCTCTTCAATGTGCACAGCGCAGTCCAGGAAAGGCAAACAGTTATCCTTTGTGTCTTCCCTGGTGAACTTGATGTTTTTATCCACAGCGTTAATGTGTGCAGTGAAGGATTCCACTTCTTGTGTCTTGATTTTGACCCAGGTGTCGTCTACATATCTGTACCAGTGGCTGGGTACTCTCCCTTTAAAAGAGCCAAGAGCCTTTCTTTCCACTTCCTCCATGTAAAGGTTGGCTACAATAGGTGACACAGGGGAGCCCATGGCACAGCCAAGCACGGTCTCCACTGCTTCCGTGGTGGGTAGTCTCTCTCTTCACTTGCATACCCACCACGGAAGCAGTGGAGACCGTCAGAAAACGATTACAAGAAGACAGCTCCTTGGAAGACAGGACCAACTTCACACCCGATCAGATTTGCACACTGTTAGACCTCTGCCTTACCACAACATACTTCAAATACAATGAGGGCTTCTACAGACAAAAACATGGCTGTGCCATGGGCTCCCCTGTGTCACCTATTGTAGCCAACCTTTACATGGAGGAAGTGGAAAGGAAGGCTCTTGGCTCTTTTAAAGGGAGAGTACCCAGCCACTGGTACAGATATGTAGACGACACCTGGGTCAAAATCAAGACACAAGAAGTGGAATCCTTCACTGCACACATTAACGCTGTGGATAAAAACATCAAGTTCACCAGGGAAGACACAAAGGATAACTGTTTGCCTTTCCTGGACTGCGCGGTGCACATTGACAAGGTGGGGCCAGGTTTCACAATGAGCTCACCCGAAACCCGGGCTGATTAGGTCCCACACCCGCTTTCACACCTTGGCGCATGTGATTAGAGGATCACCAGGGGGTCCTTTGTCCCTCCTTGGGGGGAAACTCCCACTGGGTTTAAATCTGGGACTCTCGGCCATTTGACCTTAGAACTGAAGAAGCTTCTTGGATGAGAGGTGAAACGTCTTCAATCAACTTAAAGAAGTCCAGACGCTTTTCTTTGCAAACTCCTTTGACTACGATGACCTGGATGACTGAGAACCTTCACAGACGAGATATTCAAATGTTTGTCTTGACATCCTGAAATTGTGGATGAACTCCGTGTCAGTGAAGCCTCTCACATCCCAATCCCACCACTCCTGGTTCCAACTCCGTGTCCATATATACCTCTGCACGGAGGTAGCAGCCACTGCTCCAAACAAGGCCATTGATAAAGCACGGACTCTCTTTTTTCTCAGCGTCCTCCTTTCTCTGATTAATTTGTCAAGATTCTGTTGGTTACGACTTTGCATAAATTGACAAACTGCTGCAACAACACCTACTTGCTCTGTAGCCGCCATTTTTACTTCCGTAAACAGAGCGTGTTGTGCTTCTTTTGCGCATGTGGGTCACTTTGAGGGCCGTGAACCGTTCACACTGCAACATGTTTGCTGTCGCATTTTATGTGTAGTGTGAACAAGCAGACAAAAAAATCGGATTTGATCAAAAAATCGGAATTGAGCATTAAGACCTGCAGTGTGAACGTAGCCTTTGATTCTGTGTTAAGACATGAAAATGGATTTTCAAGCTGATCAAAGCAATCCTCAACTTTTTTTAAGGTTTCTCTTGATATATCAGTTGACAAACAGTCAACAACAGATTGTTTTGCATGTGCATGGATGTCATTAACGAGTTCCTCCAATGAACCAACTAAACACTGCACAGTACTTTCAGGAACTCCTGATGATTGTACCTGAGCAATAACAGAGCTGCACATGTTCAGTATTTGCCTTTTTTCAACTGGAACCTGTGTAGTAATTGTCATGGGATGAGCCACATTTACAGGCTGTGAAACAGAGGTTCCATCGTTAGGTACAGGCTCAAAATTATTGATGACCTCAGAGTGAAGACAGTCTCCATGTGCTCGGAATAAGTGCCGCTTGTAACCAGAATACGTGCGAAAGATAAATGAACATCCAGGCTCTCCACAGGTCAAACGTAAAAACCTTCCTGGGTACAAACCATGCTGGAACTTCAAATGTCTAAATAACACTGAGCAACTTGTGTGGTGTATCTTGCAAATGTAACAGATGAACATTTCCAGTCAAAGTGCTGAATAGTGGATATCTTTAAACTGTACAATGAAGACTTCCTCTTGTTTCCCTGACCCGAGGATTCTCCTTCACGCTGCCAACAACAATGCCATACACGGTGGTCTGGATGAATGTGTAGAAGTTGTCCAATGCCTTGTCAAAGGACACGGCAAATAAATGTGCCTTGAGATGTTTTGCCTTGTCAAAACCTGCAACTCCCATCTGTGTCACACAGGGAATGACCTTTTGATCTAGGACAATGTAGAAACTCTGGACGATGTTCTTTCTTTCTCCAACACACAGGACGAATGGCTGAGGGGCCAGCCTTAAGAAAAGCCTCCGTGCTACCTCCCACCTGAGGGAGAGAAAGAAACCAAGTGACTCACATTAAACAAAATTGGTAATCTGATGTTGAGCCATAGCTGCCTGAAATTATGACAATATTAAAATGTTTAACTCCGCGCGCACAATTATTTTTGTTTCAATGTGTACATTTAGTTTTAATAGAAACAATGACATGTCAGTCCTGCAACACCAAGCCTGTCTGGGATAGATACATCTGCTGCACGTTGGATCACCTTGCCATCTTAAAATATCAGCCCTTGATAATTTGCATCTGTTCTCATCAAAAGAGAAATATACAATTCTAAAAATCATACCTTGATGAATTTCGTTAGGTGGTGAGCAGCATCTGATGTGCTAATCTTTGAAGACTTCCCTCCCTTAGATGTTGGAGGTAACAAGTGAAGCAGCAAAAGCTGGCAGCCGCCTCGCAGTCCCAAACTACAGAATAGGAATTAAGATCATCACAATTACTGTCATTTAAAGGACCACAGCAGTCATTTTTTCCACGTTATGTAATACCATGATGACATTTTAGGCACCCGATAATTTTTCAAATAAGGCAGTTTTCCAGTGCCTTGGTATAAAAATTCATTTCTAGAGACTTAAAATCTTCTGGCCACCAAGTGAAGTACATATCGCAGGGTTCGTACGCTTTTTTCAGGGTCAAATTCAAGCACTTTTTAAGCACTTTCAAGGTCCCTTTTTAAGCTTTTCCAGCACCCCCCCCCCACCGCCAAAAAAAAACGAATGCACGTTTCAATTTGCATCACCTCAGTACAATTTATCTAAATTCAGACAAAATTTTAAATACAAGTAGAAAGTGATATTTTTGACTGTAAAAACCACAAGCATGTTTAACGAATCATTTTCATAACTTGAAATGCAAATAGAAATTGGACATTTTTAAAAAATATGAACAAGTTTTGCAAACAACAAAGTTACATGGTACTATTTACCTAAAAATGCAGCCAAGGCTCAGACGTTTTTTATATAACCATTCAAAACTATTTACAGAACAATCAGGTGTGCTGCATCAAATAAGAAGGCACACAAATTATTTATGCAACTCCAAAAAATAGTTTGTGTCCACAGTAACACAGATGAGAACAGCACAGGGATAAACCTGCAGGTCTGACAGCAGGTGTGTCACTCAGCGTTTACACTGCAATCTGCCTTTGGTGGCTTTTTTGCAGCAACTGTGACGTTCACTAGTAGAACTGACACACAAAACAAAACGACTACACTACACACTAACTACACAAGACAACACACTAACTTGAGACTCCAAACACGATAAACATCACAAATCTCTCACGTATCAAAACTCTCTCTCTCTTTTTCACTCACTCGCTCTTCCCTCTCTTCCCAACAACCAAATACCACATGTTGCCGTATCATTTTTTGATTGGTCAACATGGTACATTTTTCCACCAATAGGGAAGGAGTGTTTTTTCTTTTTTCACTCACAAGCAAAGCGTGTTTGCTAGCGCTCTCCATAAAAAAAAACACCGTTTTTACCGTTTCTTCCTGTAGTAAACGCCACTGTTTTATTCAGAAACCCCCCCCCCCCCCCAAAAAAAAACATCGGTTTTACGTGACCTATCAACGCAATTTAAAAACTGGTATATAGCTTGAAGTCCGCACGTTCGACCCAAGTTGAAATGGAGACTCTGGGTCCGTCAACCCCAGAGGGTTAATCCGAAAGCCTTATGTTAGCTAGTTATGTATCGGGCTAATGTTTAAAGCTTTCACTTGAGTAAATTAACTCATATTACTGCTAAGTAATGTTAGCTAAGTTCACAGCATATTCCATAATAGCGCTGCCATACTGCATCACTCTCAGTGCATTTCAATCATTTCTCCAGCGAGTTTGATAGCTAGCAAAATAATAATCAGAATTTTTTTTTAGAAAATAGCATGTGTAACGTACACGTACTGGAAAATTATTCACTAGCACTCACCTATCATGCGACTGGAGAACGCAAACTCCGCCATTGTTGTTTTCCATCAAACACTCATTAAAACAGCAACCTACAGGTATGTTAGTGCACTCATCCCCGACTGTCCGAGGGAGGGGCGGGGTCACATATTGAAACAGACGCAAGGCAGCCCAGGCGGGGAAATTTTGCTTTTGCGTCTCATCTGATAAGAAAACAATTCAATCAGATAGCTATTTATTGTGAATGAAATACAGTTATATTTTCAAGCACTTTTAAGTACCACATCTGAAATTCAAGCACTTTTCAAACCTTGAAAAGACGACATTAGAATTCTAGCATTTTCAAGGATTTCAAGCACCCGTACGAACCCTGATATCGAGTCATGACAATAGTAAGATTACGTAACTTTTTTTGTGTTCAAACTACATTAAATGTCATTTCCTACCTGTCATTTCAGGTATAACATGTTTGTAAGCTTGTTTTCATACCATACAGAAACGAACAGAAACCCATTGTGATTTAGAAAATGGACAGCTGTATTCCAATTTGTAGTAAAGGTTTACCGGTATGGTCCAGTGATATATTGTGTTGTGGGAATTAAGCAAATGCTGTAAAGGCATGCAAAATCTACCATTTCCAACTTACACTTACCACCCTCGTCAGAGTAACGCTGTGCAGAAATGAGCAGCTCATCCAATTCTGTACTCTGAGACAGATTTTTGCAATCTTTGATGATCCTTGGCTTGGCTGGCCACTTTGCAAGGAACTTAGCAGACACTTCCTCCCCAACAAACAGCATTGTGAAGTCTTGGTCAATCTTAAACAAAGTGTAACAACAGAAACAACACATTAACAAGAAAACAAACAAAGGAACCACAAACCTGTCACTAAATCATTTTATGTCTTACCAAGCCAGGTGTATCCAGAAATCTTGGGATAAGGTCCAGGACAGTAGAAGCTGTGGCAGGTTCTTGAACCACTTTTTGCCTATGTTGAAATGTCACCTTCATGTTGTCTTTGACATGTTTCATGTCAGTTGAGTGCCTCTTCCTTGCATTCATCACCTGACAACAGCCTCACATTTGAACACAAGTTGCGAAGAGTCTTGGGGCTGTCTTGAAAAGCTGACTTTGATTTCTTCATCTCTTCTCAGGAACCAGCATATCACCACCTTCCAAGAGTAGAATAAGGTCAAGCATATAACACCATTTCTTTGCAAAATATCTAGCATGTCTAGTCCCTTTAGACTAGAGCTGGGCGATAAAACGATAACGATATGTATTGCGAAATAACTTTTTCTCGATAGAAAAATTAAACTATTGAGATAGGCCTCATCTCTCTTGTCCTCTTAAAAAAAAGAACAAAAAAAACCAGCCAATCCAAATTAAGTAGCGCAGAGCCGAACCAATCACAGCCGCAGCGTCACGTCACGTGACTTGTTACGTACAGCACAAGTGCCAAGGCGCACATGTGTATTTGTTTTTGCAGCCGTGCAGCCCGGGTAATGAAGGAAATGAGTTTGCCGACTAGAGAAAAATCAACCGAGAGCGTGAGCGAAGGTTACCGAAGAAAAAACAGATGATGGTTCCAATGCCGGAGAGCTTGTCGAACGGAAGGGCCACAGAAGTTCCGTAGTGTGAAGGTATTTCGGCTATTTCAAGTCTGACAAAAAACAGAGTAGCGCGCACTGTAAATTGTGCCGAAAGCAAGTCTGGAAATACAATAAAGCGGTGCATGCTCAATCTCTGACTGAAAGCGCTAATTCGTCATTCGGCTTTTGTCAGACTAAAGTAACTGTTAAAACTGTTTGAAAAGCTAAGCTATACAACAAGGAGAGATGGAGAATTTCCTTTTAGTTCTCAGTTTATTTGATATTGACAAAAGTTAGTCAAATTTGTCTGTTCTTCTGTAAAACGACCTAAGATTTATTTTTAGAATTAAAATTTTGTTTCTAAGTGGAATTGACAATTTAGTTTTGTCTGTTTTGTTTGTTCTATTTTGAAACTTAAACGCTTTAGCGGCTGCCTTTTGTGTAGTTTGCAATATTTGCCTTTATTTATCTGAAACTGAAGTCTCATGTTCCTTAAGTACATCTACCCTGTTGAACTTATTATGGGAAATAAATATTTAAATCAAAACAAGCTGCTAATTATTTCACATTTTACTTGTGAGCAACGGCACATTTAAATCTTACAAATATAGTTATTTGGCTTATATCGTGATATATATCGTTATTGCCTGAAATGAAAAAACATATCGTGATATGAAAAAATCTTATATTGCCCAGCTCTACTTTAGACTGAGCTAAAATTCATTTTGTTAAGAAAAAACATCCTTGGTCCATCTGTAAGTAGTACAAGCTGTGTAACATGACTGCAATACAGTATTCTCTCTATTATCGCAGGGGTCAGTAGAAACCATATTTCTATTTTATTATTTTTATATATTTTAAGCCATAAAAACCCTCCCCACTCTCTAACAGACCCTAATATAACCCTGTTATTCATTTTTAGACTAGAAAATGCTTAATTTACCATGAAAAAATTTAAATCTAAAAAAAAGAAAAATACCTACTGGCTACAGAAATGCGCAATATAATGAAATTCCCATAATTTACAAGATGTAGGGGCCATTATAGTGTAAAAATACTCTCCGGTTACCCTTAAGCATCCTAGTTCACCTAAGGCAGGGTCTCAAACTTAAATGAGCTGTCATCTCATTGGAGGGCCACTTCAGTGTTCAAGTAGTAAAAAAAACAGAAACCACAAAGAAAACACCCACAAATATTCCTGACAATGTAGCGTTTGGTTTGTTTGTTTTTAAATTTCAAATATTGTATAACAAGACAAAACTGCAAATATGAACGCATTTCCCCCCTCTCACTCTTAACTAACCGATGCCTTTAATTGAACTACCAAATGAACACAATTGGTCCTCTTTTTCTGGTCAGACACTTTGCAGCACTTCTGCTGTAATTTTGTTCATATTTAACAAAATAAAAATGCAGAAATAAGTGTACACATTAGTTTTTGACTCTCACTGAACTAACAAAGCCAATCCCTCCACATGTTTGTACTCTCTTGTTACCTCGGCCAGGTCCGCGGCTCTGAACCGTGGTAAAGAGACCTCTGGCTAATACGTCGGGTTGTCGGGCTTGTAGCTTTACTGTCAGCGAACACAGTGTACAGTCGAGTCTTAACAGCTTTCTTACAACCAGGCACTCCTTTTGGCGGCAGTGGTTATTATTATATTTACATGCTTTCTTCTTCCATTTCTCCTCGGTAACAGCTCCTACTTTCTCCCTCTGTCGCGCTCAAACACACAACGGGAGGGGCAGTCCCACACGTTCTCCCTACAGCACGGACTACACTGCCCAATGACGGCCTGTAACACTCTGCCCTTATTGCCTTCATATTAAATCATTTTTGGCTAATGACCAAAAAAAAAGTCACTTCAAGGGCCAAATTGCATTATACTTCTTCACCTCAATATACAGGCCGCAAGAAGGGGTGACGTGGGCCGCAAGTGGCCTCTGGGCCGCGAGTTTGAGACCACTGACCCTAAGGCTTTGGCAGTTTAATTCGAAAATAAATAAAAAGCATTTAATAAAAACTGTGACATATATTAACAAGTAATATTCATTACAGTCTGCCAATAGCCAGATTATGCTAAATGAATATTAGGAAAGTAGCAGAGTTCTAGCTAGCAGTAGCCCAGATTAACAAAAAACAGTTAAAATTCAAATATGACACTTAAAGATGATGTATTTTGATATAAATACTATTTTTTTTTTACTAGTTATCATGTTACTTGTTCTAACATCAATCTAAAACTTAATATTTAACCGAATAAAACTTACCGCAGCAGCAAGAAAAAATGGCGACCGAAGATTCTGAAATGCGAAGCTCCACAGGAAATGAAGGTGTGGTCTAATTTAACACCCACAGTGTTAAAATGCAGTAACGACTAAAATCCACACCAACACTTTTCAGGAATCAACTCCCGATGTGTTATTTTAACTTCATTAAGTGTTGAACTAACTCGGAACTCTGTTGAATTCTACTAACACTGAAAAATCAACACTGGCATTTTTGCTGTGCAGGTATTACACAATACTCCACCATATGAACAAAAGTTTAAATCTGTAACAGCTGACCAATATTTATCATCAGGCCCGGACCTGTCCTTGTGTTAATGAAGTAACTGGTGTGTAAATGCACACATGTACAAAATAATGCAGTGGAGATCAAAACTCTCCAGTAGACTTGCAGAAGTTGTCTAATCAGGAAAATTTGGATTTTTATTGATGAGAGATTTTGAAGATCCATGAGCTAATATTAACACTGCTCTAATGCACTGTTCTTCCAAGTTTGAACTTTTACACTGAAAGTTCCCAGTACAAAATGTATATGCATGCATCACTCACCTTTTTGGAGGCCTGAATTTGGTGACCAATCCAAAGTCTCTTCTCTATTACTGTGCAGGTGTTTCCCTTCCTAACAGTGCACCCACACACTGCACAGGTGCACTGGGCAACCTTACCTGGGGAAAAACACGTCTTGCATAAGTTAGGCAGAGACTGTCCAGAGACATTCAGAGAATGTAAGGTTACCTGAAATCTCTGGAGCAGCACTACTTACATCAGAGAGCGGTATAAATCAGAATCATCTTGCATCTTTTGTTTTGATTATTATTTTGTTTGTGTGTGTGTTGGGGGATAGTTTTAGGATGAGCAGGCAGCCATTGAACCAGACAGAGTGCAGCATCAGTAGAGGTGGCTTCTATTTTTTTGAGGCCATTCAGTCTGGAAAATTTTGCAACTATAAACATCTACAACATCTTGCACCCCCTACGGCATTCGACCATTGCCACTGAGTGAGTGTCCCAGTACTTTCATTTTCTACGTTTTAAAGAGTACAGATAATGCACAGGGAGCACTCTCTTGCTTCATGTAAAGTGTAAGGTTGTTTCTTTTCTTTCCATTCTCCCCTCCTGCTAAATGAGAACCACATGGGGCCACCTTCCCTGAGTCTGATTCAACTGATTTAAGGTTTCTCCAATTTTTTTTCTTTTGTTGCAAGCACTTGCTTCAAGTGGAAATGTTGCATTTTCCTGATTAATATCAGGTTGTATGCATGTTTTATGACTTTTCCCCCACCAGACCTAGGCATCCAAGCTGACTGCATTTGCGCACAAAGCCAGACTTTGTATTGATGAATTCCTATACGGTTCACTTTTCTGTAGAAGATAAATTTTTTTCATGAACAGGATAGGTTGTCTTATAAAAACATTTTTCAGTCTGAATCATGACTCCTTACTCTACCTTCTCTGTAATCCCCTCTCTGCTGGAGGGGCTGTCTGCCTCAGTCTGGCTCTCCAGAGGCCTACTGAAGAAACAGCAGCCAAGCATTCCCGAAAAGAAAAATTCAGCAAAAGTACACAAAACACAATGTAAGATGAATAAAACAAACAAAACCTCCCACAAAAGCTCACAAAGAATCCTCACAAAACAAAACGACAATGTTTTTGGAAAGACAATAACATGACGGAACAGCTGTGGAAGTGACAACGGCTAATAGCAAACATGGATCTGCAGTATTATATGAATCGTGGCTTCTTTTAAGCGTGTCCCACTGCAGTCCTTTGCATGTTTTAATTTTCACTTCAGCCAAAAAACCTCATTCTGCTTTTGAGATATTTTTCTCTACTTCTCATCACATTACGCTGTGTGTGGCAAGCAGAGTTGCAGACCCAGTATGAAGGGGAGACTGAAGATCTTCCAGTCTGTTTCTAGCTCTGTATTAGAATGAGGTGTGTGCTATCAGCAAGGGATAGCTTTTCTATTATATAGTCACGGTCCTTCTTTTTTGCACAGTTAAAATGAAAGTGTGTTTATATCTCTCCTTCTCAAAAGTTGTAGAGTTTTTCCCAACCACCACAGAATGTAGGAAAAAAGCAGAAGAGAGAGGGCAAGAGTGTTTAATGTGACTAAATTCTAACTGTAACACCTTTATTAGAGAATGTATTCATTTTTGATACATTTTTATTAATAAACTTATTATTTTAGAACCACATGTGACAACTGTTTTTTTTTTTTTTGTTTTTTTTTGCGACACAGACGCCTCTGCCAGGAAAAAAGGACAAGTGAAGAGTTTTGATTTCAGTAACTAATTGTGTATATGCCTCCCAGGCTCTCTGTTATAAAACAAAACACCAGCAGGAGCAGGAGCCAGTTTACACAGTGTGGCACCAGCAGCTCACAGCTAACCTCAGACAAGCCGCTGACCTGTTTCTGTCCGGCTGTGCTGGAGTGTCATGTAGCAGTCTGGACAAAGTGTTCTTGGCTTTTTCCCTAACTAGCTGGCCAAAAAACATGATGTTCTGGTGTAAAACTAAGCCTGCTGAAAGGTAGTGAACGTGTGCATGTTCATATGGGTGCTTGTGAGTTTGCAGGGACATCGATGAACATGGGATCTCTCCTCTTTCCACAGTTGTACAGACTCTTTTTTTCAGTTAGGCCTATCTTGCTAGTACTACGTCTGACCCCCTTTTCCGGCAGTACTGCCTTAGTTCTTCATGGCACACATTCCTCAGAGATTCTGGGCCATATTGAAATAACAGCATCATAGGGTTGTTGCAGATTTGCCAGGTCACATGCAGGATGCACAATTCCAGCAGTTAATCAGTTTCTGAAATACTCAGAGCAGTCTGTCTTGCACCAATAATCATGCCATGTTCAAATTCAGTTCAATCATCCTTCTGCCCAATTCTGATGCTCAGTTTGAACTTCAGCAGGATGTCTTCATGATTTCTACAGACCTAAATGCATTAGGTTGCTGCCATGTGATTGGCTGACAAGATATTTCAATAATCAAGCAGTTGAACAGATGTACCTAACAAAGTGGCTAGTGAGTGCATGTAATTATTTATCCTGTTGTAGATTGTGCATCTTTGGACCACTATTTTTAGATGTTCCTATTCTGAACACTAGCACTATTGCTTTTGTGATGCTTGCTGGATTTTCTCCAGGATGTTAAAATTCAGATCCAACTTCGATTTGATTTCGAGGAAGAGGTTGTGAGGTTGAGTGAACCTTGTAAGAAGGAAGGTGATAATAATTTTGAAACATGTTTTCAACATATGTTTCAGTGTAGGTTGGGATGCTGGCTCACACCAGCCTCCTTGAACTGCTTCAGGACGTTACAGTAAAACTTCATGTTAATAACATGACTTTTCAATAGATGTTAGAAAAGTTTATTTACACAGAAAACACTCATATGGACAGGGGTTAATCCTGGAGGAAGATCCAGGGAGCCAGAGGGTCCAAACAGCAGGTTAATCCACAGGATCCATGCACACTCACTTGGCTTTGGGGGGAGAACTCTCTCTCTGACCATGCTCCAGGACACGACGAAGGGGAACAACAACCTGCACACAAGGAAGACGACTGTCACTGGGAGAAGCCACAAAGGAACACGAGAAGTCAACTAGAGAATAAGCCGGGCTCTCACTAATGATATAGGCCAACGTTTCAGCGAAGAATGACTTCAGCAGGAGCTATGACTGCTCATCTTCCACAGGTGGGGAAACAGCCACAAAGGAATAGGGCGGAGAAGAGTCCAGCCCACAGATGATCCTACACACAACAATATGAAGAGGAAGAGAGAGAGAAAAGGGAGCGATGAGGAGGATCCACTGGGGGAGCCAGGGCCATGACGGTGCATGTGTGTGTGTTGTCAATTCAGTTTTATATATATAGCACCAAATCACACAACAGTTGTCTCAAGGCGCTTTATATTGTAAGGTAAAGACTCTACAATGATATACAGGGTGGTGGAGGATATATGCTTGTCTATTCAATCACAAAAAAGCTCGCCTCTCTGTGACAGAAATTAATTAAATCTCTTAGACTGCCATGACTGCTCATTTCTATATCTCTTTAAATATAGCCCAGAGTGAGCTTTCTATATTTCCTTGCAGTTTATCATGTACTGAGGTCTATGTGAATGCCAGTCTTGTGCTGGTGTTGACATGGAGAAAAGAAGCTTAATAAATAATGCCCACATGGCTGGTGAGTTTATCAAGCCTTAAATAACACAGTTGGACTGTGTGTGGCTGCTGGATCTTTTCAGTCATGTGTCTGTGGACAGTTTTTGGACTGCTGGTCTGAAAAATGCCCTGAATCAGGCCTTACTGCTGTGATGTGTCCAAACTGTTTATTTGCTTGGCACAGCTCATAAAACCAGACACACTTTCCATGTGCCAGATTTAACCAGAGATGTTTCTCCAACTCACCTGGGGCCTGTTGTCTTTGCCACACTCTCAGCATGTGTTTATTATTATGATGGAATGCATTATGGATGTGTGTTTGTGGTTTTAAAATTGGTCTCAGATGAGGTTTGAAGTGGGGAAGGATTGCGGATTACCTGTGTGTTTGTAAGAGAAAATATATGCAGAGTCATGCTTAAGAGTACCGTCAGAACATTAGTTACTTGGCAGAGAATCAAACCCTCAACCTCTCAGCCTGGAGCATAAGTAGTAAAACAGAATCTGGAAGATCCTAACAGGCATTTAACATCTCTACATATAAAAATGAGCCACTGGGACATAAAGCCTTTAGCAGGCTTCCTCTGGAAGCACTTTGTCAAAACCTTGAGGAGGCCAAAGAAAAGAGGGACAACATTTATTGTTAATTTAGACCTGCTGTTAGATCAGAAGCAACACGGTGAATTTATGACTGTGCAGCATAGGCAGTCATGTGCTGGCAGCTTTCTCTGCTACGTTTTCCTATTTCACATAACTGTGCACTGAGAGGACTTACCTGTCCTGTCTCCACACTGACTCGTTTACCTCACCCAGTCTGGGAGACTCATTAGTGGTATGGATTCACAGGCTTTTCACTTTGATACAAAGCTTGTCAATCCATTTAAACATGATGGCATGTAGACAAAGGAGCAGCCAAGCTGTTCAGATTATACCAAGGTTTGTGATTTACAATGAAAATGTGACATTTTTCAACAGAATCAGCTGATTTGTACTGTTTGCAAAAAAAGACAGTAAATGTGGCGTACCTCTCCACTTCCTGGAGTGTGAAGTGAGTGTATTTATGTGTTTGGTTGTGAGGATGTAGTGCTAACTTATCACCTTTAGTTTTGTTAGCAAGCTCCATAAACTGTGCAGGTCCAAGGCACAGACACACATTGCTGCTAAAGTATCTCACTAATAAAACCTTGAAGTTTCACTCACCAAAACTGAAGCACAGCAGCAAAATTTTACCAGATTATACCAATTATACCAGTTCCAGTTCAGTGACTCAAATTACCAGAGCAGCCACATCACTTTAAACATTAAGAAAAATATCAACCTACACTTAAAGCTGTTGTAAAGGGGAAACTATATACTGAGGGCAAATCCATTTTTACACCAGGCCTCGACAATCCTGCCTTGACAAAGCATGAACCAACTGCCAAACAGTGACAAAGCCCTCTGACAGGTAAATATCACTTTTGTTTTCTGAGATTTTCTTTCTGACATGCTGCCATCCACAATTCTCTGCTGTTGTCATCAATCAGGCTCCTTTATTTCATATGAGAAACTAAATAATTGAATCAAATCATTGAATAAAACATTTAAAGCACAAGCTGTTATGTGACTCAAATCAGTGCGTTAAAGCAAACATCTGTGTTTCAGTTATGTCATATGTACTCTTGGTTTGGGAAATAAGCAAACATGTTTATTTAACACTGTGATTAAAAATTTCCCTAATAGGTTTATGTTTCATTAAGTACAATTTCACGACTTGTGGATGATAGCTAGGTAGGTAATGCCACCTGGTGATGCTGCTCTCATTTGGTGTTGGATCTCTCTGCAGAACAGTATCACCATTTAATTAAAAACCCTTGGAAAATGTCTTATTTCATAGTGTAATCTTCACATGCTTTATCCAAAGCACAGTCTCTGTTGATTCACCTGCTAATTATATTAACAGTATTCATTCACTAGTGGGGGTTAGGTTAATTGGTAATTCTAAATTGCCCATAGGTGTGAACGAGAGTGTGAATGGTTGTCTGTCTCTATGTGTTAGCTTTGTGAAAGACTGGCGACCTGTCCAGGGTGTACCCTGCTTCTCGCCCTTAAACAGCTGGGATAGGCTCCAGCCCCCCGGCGCAACCCTGAATTGAATAAGCGGAAGAGAATGGATCGATAGATATTCATTCACTATCTCTTTAGGGATTCAGTAGCTTAACTCATAGCTGACTCGCTAGCAGCACGGCCTCTTCACCTGTCCTTCTTGCACCTTCCTGCTCAGTGTGTAAGATGTTTGGTTAATTAGCATTAGCAATAATGGTACTTGTAATAAAAGTAGTCTGTTTGGAGCTCTGGAGGCCAGGCTCACTAAATAGGAGACCACACCCTTAAAAAGCTATCCGGTTGTTCAGTCTGACGTCACTGGCCGTGTCTGGGCCTAAACTCCGCTGCAGGTCCATATATCAAACGATCACTGTGGCATTACTGAGAGTTGAAAAACTGTCTAAAGTCTTTCATCTTTAATAAAATGATCAGTGTTCTGCTCTACCAGGTGTAACAATTGAGTTTAACATCCAGGCATCCATGAAAACGGAATTTATGACATTTAACGGCGTTAGAAGTTAGCAGGAAGTTAGCTCGCTAGCTTCTATCTAAATACAACATAGCATGTCCTGACTGCGGGGTTTAGAAACAAATTAAAACGTACAGCTCTGCTATCACTTCCAACATAAATGAAGACAGAAAACTAAACAGCAGTGACGTTTGTAGGGTTACTGAAGTTTGGCTAGCTGGTATATAATGATGTGCTACGTGACCGCTAGCGACACAGCTATGTTAGCATAACATAAACAAGCTAACTTTTTTTCCACTCGATAAAAGTTAACGTGAGTGTTCTCGGTGGTCAGGAACAAATGTAATCGCATGGCAGGATGATGTAAAAGGACTAAACTTCAGCCAGGAGAACAAGTGAGATAATCCATCCACAATACGAGGTTAGTCATTCATATACTGCTGCATGGGCTGTGCTGTAGTTACATCATAAGGTTTTAAAAACTGAGCTTAAATAAATGATTAGCAGTAATAAAAGCCGAGGGAGGTCAACAGGAGCTTTTTGAGATTAAATAGAAGAAAATACAAAACATTAAACATGTTAACAACACAAAAGCCATATTAAACGCAGACTACTTTAGGCCCGGAAGTAGGGTTCGTCACGTCATCACTGAACAACCGGATAGCTAGCCAGGCCCCAAGTAAATGGTGATGGCCAAGGTAGCATAGCCCCCGTTAGCTTTCCCCCAGATTGTCCAGAGCAGCCAGGAAAACAGAATGGCTGGATGACAATGAGGAGGCAACGTAGTCCTAAACAAAAGGTCTCAGTTCCAACACTTTGCATTGCTGTTACTTTTCATTGTTGGCATCGGTGCAAAAGTAAACAGTATAAAAGTGTGAAGGGGACTGGTACTGGTTTAGCTACCTGCAAGTATAACAAGATAAGAAGGCACCCAGTTTGCGTCAAGCTAGCTAGAAGGCTAGCATGGTACTTATGTTAAGGCTATGTGATCTTGTACTCACAGGTAGGCTAAAGCTCCCCCTGCTAACTTTGTTTTGTCATTTCAGCACAAAAGTGATGTGACTGGAAGTAACAATTGAACTGAAAACTGGTGCAGGTAAAGCAGTTTCAGCCTCCAATCAAAAGATAACACATTTGCTTAAACTGACACAAAAATGATCAAATTTTTAAATATGGATGGCAATGCAGTCGTGTGTGTGTGCGTGGGGGTGGGGGGGTGGCACTGATCTGCTCTATCTGCAGCCTCAAGCCTATATTTGACATGTTTGCTGCATTTACGATAATGATAAGTGCACTTTTGGTACATTAGAGGCTTTATGTGATTGGTGAAAGTGGCCAGCACTCAGATACAGCAAACCTCAAGCTGAGGCAGAGCCAAGGGCCCACATTCATTTCAGTCAGGCCTGTAATCACTCACAAGCAGCAGTGTTGAACAATGAAATCCAAAATTACATTCTGGCCTAAAGAAGTTCTCCAGGATCCAGAAAGTTGCACTGTATCACTAACATTCCAGTTCTTTCCCCTGTATTTAGGCTCATTTAAGATGTACACATGCACATAGACAGACACACACACACACACACACACACACACACACACACAGATCTGTGGTGTATCAGTATCACCGGACATTGTTCCACATATGTTTGCACTTAAAGTTGCTGTTCTTTCTCGTCTCCTGGCTTCTGTGCCAAATGCCTTTTTGTGCCTACTTCCAGCATTTCTACCCTCAGCTCCTCTCATAACGTTACTTGTTTGCCACAGCTCCCCTGTTAACAGTGATTACCAAAACAGCAGTTTTATGTATGGAAAGAATCAGTACATCTATTATTTTAGCTCTGTGTGTTGCTTTATTCGCCTCACTTGGAGTAGTCCATATAAAAGAATTAAACATGGTTTAAGTAGTTTAAATTATCTAAATTTTTTACCCCAAGCCTTCTTTTTGAGTTGTGTTCATCACCAATGAAGACTTAGCCCTCACAGAGTTAATGTTAGAGCAACATTTGTCAGCGTGCATGGACTACTTGGTACGGGGCCGTTAGTTATGAGAAAGGCCCCTTTCTACTCGGATTTTATGTTTTTTGTCTGTATTAACACAACTGATCTAAAATCAGACAAAAAACATAAAATCCGAGTAGAAAAAGTTATATTCTTTACTGTAACAACCACAAACATGTTTATTGAATCATATTTCATAACTTTAAATGCAAACATAAATTGTCAATTTTAAAATCCTATGCACAAGTTTTGTAAACAACAAAGTTATTTGCAGCCATTTACCTTTTACCCTTTTTTAAATAACCATTTCAAACTATTTACAGAACAATCAGCTGTTCTTCAATAAGATGCCACACAAATTATTTGTGCCACTCCAAAGAAATCATTTCTGTCCACTACAAAGGAGAACATCACAGCCTGATACCTGCAGGCCTGACAGCAGCAGGTGTATCACTGCTGTTTCTACCTGGAGACAGCAGTCGCCTCATTGTTCTGACACACAACACAAAACTATCCACAACACTACACACTAACTACACAAGACAACACATTAACTACACACTCCAAACACGCTAAACGTCACAAATCTCTCACATCTCAAAACTCGCTCTCTCTCTTTTTCTGCTCCCTCTCTCTCTCTCTCGCCGTCACTCCTCAAACTTCCCCCTCTTCCTAAACAACCAAATGTCATGTTGCCATATCATTTTTTGATTGGTCGACACGGTGCATTTTTCCACCAACACGAATGGGCTGTTTTTTGTTTTATTTTTTGGTCATAAGCAGAGAGTGCTCGCTAGCGTGACGAAACTATTGAGGAAAAAACGCCGCGTATATATTGTTTATCATGACTGGTTTTACGTGGCCTATCAACACAGTTTAAAAACTGGTATATATCACTGTGTTGCTTTGTCATCTTAAAGTGGTCGTGTGATTGGCTTACCACGACTACTTTATTCTTCCTCAGTCAAACAGCAGCACTCATGCGATTGTTTTGCCCCCTGAGCTCCAGGTGTTGTGCCAAAAAGTGATCGTCAGGCACAAAGTGATTGCCGTCCGCAGGAGCGC
This sequence comes from Oreochromis aureus, assembly GCF_013358895.1. Taxonomy (NCBI): domain Eukaryota; kingdom Metazoa; phylum Chordata; class Actinopteri; order Cichliformes; family Cichlidae; genus Oreochromis; species Oreochromis aureus. The sequence goes on along the minus strand of NC_052946.1, from coordinate 3,899,577 downwards.
GCAGCTGCTTAAAGCTGTAGCGTCCAGATTATTTACAGCTACGTCCGTGCAACTGATATAAGATGCGGTAAGCTGAACACAGCTTCAACTGTCTGTTTGTTGAAAAATAGTAACGCGACCACACCGCATTTTCTTGTTAGTAACGGTAACGGCGTTGTAACGATAGGAATAGTAATTAGTTAGATTACTCGTTGCTGAAAAAAGTAACGCTGTTAGTAACGCCATTATTCCCATCACTGGATGAGATGCATTTAAATAAGGGACCATAACACTGTGATCCATCCATCCATCCATCTTCTTCCGCTTATCCGGGGCCGGGTCGTGGTGGCAGCAGCCTAAGCAGAGAAGCCCGGGCCTCCCTCTCCCCAGCCACCTCCTCCAGCTTGTCCGGGAGAACACCAAGGCGTTCCCAGGCCAGCCAAGAGATATAATCTCTCCAGCGTGTCCTGGGTCTGCCCCGGGGTCTCCTCCCGGTGGGACATGCCCGGAACACCTCACCCAGGAGGCGCCCAGGAGGCATCCTTGTCAGATGCCTGAACCACCTCAACTGGCTCCTTTCGATGTGGAGGAGCAGCGGCTCTACTCTGAGCCCCTCCTGGATGGCTGAACTTCTCACCCCATCTCCTATTAAACCAAAGCTGGTTTACTATTTGGTTAATAAAATTCTTTCACTCACGAATGGGGGGGGCACATTCTCTTTCCTTACATTTGACATCTTGCCTGGTAATCACTGCATCTATTTGGTCTAATGCCATCGTTATCTGCTGATCAGAAGGTTGGTGGTGCGATCCCTTGCTGCTCCTAATCCGAATGCCAAATATCCTCGGGCAACATACTAACTTCAAGTTGCTCTCCGATACATCCATCAGAGTGTGAATGTGTGTGAACGTTAGACTGAAAAAGCATTTAAAAAAAGAAAAGCATAGAAAAAGTGCTTACAAGAATGAGTGAACAAGGCAAGTTTTACAAAAAGGTAAAGTAAGCGCTTTATAAGAACCAGTCCATTTTGTTTCTGTTTAGCTTAACTTTCCGCTCTGGTTTGAAAGAGTAATATAAGAAAAAAGCATACATTTTTACTATGGCATAGGCTTTTTTGGGTTACTCTTTTGGGCTTTAGGACATGTTAATTATCTTGGGGAGTTTTCACATTAAATACCAAATAATAGGAAAATGACTTCAAGTAAGATCTATACAGCTACATGTTTTTAGGAAGTTGATAGTAAACAGCATAATGTGACACAACAGCTGTTCATTCAGACATATCAAAATGAGTTGAAGATATATGAGTTGTGTAAAAAGTTATAAATGCTATCCTGTCAATCATTCTGTAAAAACAGCCTCCAGTGAAACATCCTGTGAAATGACCTGACATCATACTTGAGGTGTGCACAGTGAAACATACACAGGGCAACACACTGACCCATACAAACAGCAAACAGTACACACACTGTTTTCCACTAAACAGGCTCTGACAGGCTGGTCTCTCTGTCTGCTGTGCAACGTCACCACAGACCAACATAAACCCGATTTAGTTGTAGTTTGTAAAGCAGCAATTCATCATGGTCGCAGGTTACGCTGGGTAAGCAGTCCTCACTTACCGGGCTGACTCGATAAGAAAAATGGGAACAGGGCAGCAGTTCTCCGCTGGAACAGAGAGTCCAGTCTGGAGCGAGATGGCCCCATCGGAATATCAGTCATATAGGAACGATCCCACCGCTTTAACTTAAACAAACATTGGGTTGATCGTGGAATTGCGTTACAGAAAGCCCATCTGTTTCTGAAAAAAGACCTCTGCATTCAAAGCAAATCGGTGGCACATATTTAATATATATTCTTTGGGAAGCCACAGCTCTGTCTATCCGGTTGTTCAGTCTGATGTCACTGGCCGTGTCTGGGCCTGAACTCCGCTGCAGGTCCATATATCAAATGATCACTGTGGCATTACTGAGAGTTGAAAAACTGTCTAAAGTCTTTCATCTTTAATAAAATGATCAGTATAGATCAATATAGCATGTCCTGACTGCAGGGTTTTGGAAAAAAATTCAATCGTACAGCTCTGCTATAACTTCCAACATAAATGAAGACAGAAAACTAAACAGCAGTGACGTTTGTAGGGTTACTGAAGTTTGGCTAGCTGGTATATAATGATGTGCTACGTGACCGCTAGCGACACAGCTATGTTAGCATAACATAAACAAGCTAACTTTTTTTCCACTCGATAAAAGTTAACGTGAGTGTTCTCGGTGGTCAGGAACAAATGTAATCGCATGGCAGGATGATGTAAACGGACCAAACTTCAGCCAGGAGAACAAGTGAGATAATCCATCCACAATACGAGGTTAGTCGTTCATATACTGCTGCATGGGCTGTGCTGTAGTTACATCGTAAGGTTTTAAAAACTGAGCTTAAATAAATGATTAGCGGTAATAAAAGCCGAGGGAGGTCAACAGTGATCACTGACTGTTTTAGGAGCTTTTTGAGATTAAATAGAAGAAAATACAAAACATTAAACATGTTAACAACACAAAAGCCATATTAAACGCAGACTACTTTAGGCCCGGAAGTAGGATTCGTCACGTCATCACTGAACAACCGGATATGCCTAAAAATAAGTATTTTACATTTACTTTGAAAGGCTTTAACCAAGAAAATCTGCACTTATCTAAAAATGACCCTCAGAGTTGGGATATAAATACTAATGAGAGCTTCCTAATGTCAAGAACTGTTGAGTACATTACTATAATGACCCCACAAACGTTGAGGTCGTACTCAGTTGTATTTGAAAATGACCAAAACTGAGTAGAATAGAGTCGAGCCAAGTCAAAAAAGAGGCTTTAGCTTCTCCTCATTGGTGTGATGAGAAAACCAATGCTAGGTTAAATATGTTAAGGCCAAGCAGCAACTCCAGCACTTTACGCCAAACAAAAAATGCAAGAAATTGCAGTTCCTCTAATGACCATTTAAGGTCTCCAAATATGAGTTGGTACCCATAGAGTCATAAGCTATTTTGAAAACTTCAGTCACAGAAAGTATGATCTTTGAAGATTCCATCTTGCCACAATGACTACCGTCCAGTAGCACTGACCTCAATTGTGATTAAGTGTTTTGAAAGACTGAGGAGAGATCACATCACTTCTTCCCTTCCTGCCACCATCGACCCACTTCAGTTTGCATACCGGACTAATCGCTCCACAGACGATGCCATAGCTCACCTTGTCCACACATCCCTGAGTCACATGGACACTGGCAGAGGGAATTATGTTAGGATGCTGTTCATGGACTACAGTTCAGCATTCAACACAATAATTCCCTCTAAGCACCAAGTTGAAGGATCTAGGACTCAGCTCATCACTGTGTCAGTGGATCCTCAACTTCCTCACAGACAGACCCCAATCAGTGAGGGTGGGAAAAGTCTCCTCCTCCATCTCACTCAGCACTGGAGCGCCCCAGGGCTGTGTTTTAAGCCCCCTGCTGTACTCACTGCACACTTATGACTGTGTAGCCACATTGGACACCAGGGTGGCTGTGGCTCAGGTGGTAGAGCAGATCAGCTACTGATCGGAAGGTTGGTGGTTCGATCCTTGGCTTCCCCAGTCTGCATGCCAAATATCCTTGGGCAAGATACTAACCCCAAGTTGCCCTCCGATGCGTTCATCGGAGTATGAATGTGTGTGTGTGTGTGTATGTAGTTCAGTTTGCACTTGAGTTTAGAAGTGCATGGGTGAATGAGGCATGTTGTATAGAGCGCTTTGAGTACTCCGGGAGAGTAGAAAAGTGCTATATAAGTGCTATATATTGTTGTTGTGGGCCTGATCTCTGACAACATCGAGGAGGCCTACCTGGAGGAGATTTGGAACCTTGAGAACAACCTCCAGGAGAACAACCTCCTCCTAAACGTCAGCAAGACTAAGGAGCTGATCGTGGACTTCACTACAAAGCAGGTGAGGAATTATGAGCCTCTGATCATCAATGACACACCAGTGGAAAGAGTGGACAGTTTCTGGTACCTGGGTGTCCACATCACTCAGGACCGGTCATGGTCCTGCCACATTAACACCCTGGTTAAGAAAGCCGCCAGCGTCTCTTCTTCCTCAGAAGACTTAGAGACTTCCATCTGCCACTGAGGGTGCTCAAGAACCTTTAATCCTGTACCATCGAGAGCGTCCTGACGGGAAACATCTGCACCTGGTTTGGGAACAGCACCAAGCCAGACAGACAAGATCTGCAAAGAGTGATGCGCTCGGCCGAACGCATCATTCGATCAGAGCTTCCTGACCTGCTGTCGATCTACACCAAGCGGTGCAAGACTAAAGCCAGAAAGGTTATGATGGACCTCTCCCATCCCAAAAATAGACTCTTCTCACTGTTGAGGTCTGGGAAGCGCTTCTGCCAAAACAGAGAGAATGAGGAGGAGCTTCTTTCCCCAGGCTATTCGGGTCCTGAACCAGGTGTACTGGACTCTCTCACACACATCACATCTCCACACGCACTCTGGTTTTTCTTTTCGCACACTTCTTATAATTTATAATTTCTTTTTTATTAAAGAAAATTATAATTGTTGTAGTAATCTGTAAATCTGTCAATTTTACTGTCAATTCTTACTGTCATTTAACAGTCGGGCATTGCACAGCAATAAGCATTGCACCTCATGTCATACTGTGTATGGTTGTGTGTGTGACAAATAGAGCTGGGCGATATAAGATTTTTTCATATCACGATATGTTTTTTTCATTTCAGGCGATAACGATATATATCACGATATAACTATATTTGTAAGATTTAAATGTGCTGTTGCTCACAAGTAAAATGTGAAATAATCAGCAGCTTGTTTTGATTTAAATATTTATTTCCCATAATAAGTTCAACAGGGTAGATGTACTTCAGGAACAAGACTTAGTTTCAGATAAATAAAGGCAAAATTGCTACACAAAAGGCAGCCGCTAAAAGCGTTTAAGTTTCAAAATAGAACAAACAAAACAGACAAAACTAAATTGTCAATTCCACTTAGAAACAAAATTTTAATTCTAAAAATAAATCTTAGTTTGTTTTACAGAAGAACAGACAAAATTGACTAACTTTTGTCAATATCAAATAAACTGAGAACTAAAAGGAAATTCTCAATCTCTCCTTGTTGTATAGCTTAGCTTTTCAAACAGTTTTAACAGTTACTTTAGTCTGACAAAAGCCGAATGACTAATTAGCGCTTTCAGTCAGAGATTGAGCATGCACCGCTTTATTGTATTTCCAGACTTGCTTTCGGCACAATTTACAGTGCGCTACTCTGTTTTTGTCAGACTTGAAATAGCGAAATACCTTCACACTATGGAACTTCTGTGGCCCTTCCGTTCGACAAGCTCTCCGGCATTGGAACCATCATCTGTTTTTTCTTCGGTAACCTTCGCTCACGCTCTCGGTTGATTTTTCTCTAGTCAGCACACTCACTTCGTCCATTACCTGGGCAGCCCGGCTGGCTGCTTCCCAAACAAATACACATGTGCGCCTTGGAACTTGTGCTGTACGTAACAAGTCACGTGACGTGACGCTGCGGCTGTGATTGGTTCGGCTCTGCGCTACTTAATTTGGATTGGCTGTTCTTTTTTTCTTTTTTTTAAGAGGACAAGAGAGATGAGGCCTATCGCAATAGCTTAATTTTTCTATCGAGAAAAAGTTATTTCGCAACACATATCATTATCGTTCTATCGCCCAGCTCTATTGACAAATAAAATTTGACTTTGAATTTGATCACATTTCCTTTTGCAACCAGAGGAGTCGCCACCTACTGGCCACTAGAACAAATGCAAGTTTAAGGCACTAGGCACTCATGTTTCAGAACCACAACCTATGTCCAAACTTAAAATACTAAAAGTGTAAACACACATGTGATAGATGATTGAAATATGTTCATAAGAGTTCAGTAGTGTGAATCAAATCCCTATCAATGACCTGTAGTCCTTTAACCTCATGTTTGGGGTGAAAGCTAAAGTTCATCTTACTTAAAGTTCAACTAGGATTCACTTCTAATCTGGCAAATGTAAAGCTTTTCATGCACAGAACCTACTGAGTAAAACAGAAATGTGAATGTTCTCTTTCAGGCTGAAACTGCTCTGTTTTTGGATCTTGTGTTTTCTGTGACAAAACCCACAGAAACATGTGGTTGAATAGTGTTTAATCTGCAGGAAAGGCAATGCTGCAATTATCAGTGAGCCATAAAAGAGAGAACCAACCAGAGTTATTATTAAGCCTAAAGTCTGGCTTCCTCTTTTCTCATGACACCCACTGGTCTGAGCTCTACAGCTGACTAGCTAACCTTTAACCTCACAAAACCTCTAAATCAATATTTAATTATTTGTTTAGAGATTTCTCTCTGCTCTTACCTAAATATGAATTTCTATTTCAAACTATGGACTCTAACAACACAAGGGTGAGCTCATAATACATTACTTATTACGTCCCTGTGGAGATGACCGAGATTACATAATAAAAGCAAGAAACAAGAACCACAGACTAATACACTCTGCATGTGAGTAGATATTATGGCTTATTTTGCAGGCAGGCCTTTACTTAAGGATGACAGCCTTTTTGAAAAGCGAATCTTTTCTCTTACACTTTTTTGGGTTGACCTCATCCATCTCAAAATGATACAAACATACACGTCATCATCCTTAGCTCCATGTTCACTTCTAGCAAGCCACAGTCCCTGCACTGGTTGTAATTTTCTTTGAACTGATTCAGTAAATTTCAGTGAATATGTTTAGAAACCCAGTCACAAGGTTGGAGAAAGGACGAGCTGATCGTCACTCATCTGTATATGTTGTTTGCTATAAGACCAGATGACAGAGCTGAAAAACAGAATGAAGCTATGTATAAAACACCCATGTTAGTTATGACCTAAGAAGTCTTAAATATTAGCCATTAATACAATTTACAAAGTAACATTCATCATAAGAATATAAGGCACACTACAGATCTGTATTTTAAGCTAATGTTCTTCACAGATGAACCGAATTGGGGATTTTTATCTTTTGTAGTTCCCAAAGCTGACAGTCCTTTGACCCAAATCATATGATGTAATGAGGAAAAACTCCATCTCTGAGTAAGAGTCCAAGGCACAGTCTGGTCCTGAGTGGTTTCATATGTTGCACCTGTCAGAGTTGCTTGAAGTGAGATATGGAGATGAACGCAAGGAAAAATATATTTTTAATAGCTGTAAGACTCCACTACAATAGTTCCAGATGCAAATAATAATGTTCAAATTATAAAAAAGTATCTAACCATCTCACCTACACCTTATATTCCAAAGACCTCGATGTGTCATGTTTAAAGGCTATTTTTTGTTAATGGAACCATCATTTGGACATAAAAATATTGTGACAGCCACCACTTTAAGTTTAATATAAGTAATTATCTAAAAAGGATTATTTTGCAGAAATAATTCCCTAATTCCATCCAGCCAATTTTAGACTTATATGACTAATGATGTTGTAATGATGTAATGATGTTGTATTGTAGTTTGAGACAAATATGCACTCAAGCTTGCGGTGAAATTGGTATTTCTGTCTTTCTGTCTTACCTCACTATTTAGTCCTACATATAACACAAGATATATAACCTGACTCCAGGTCCACAAGTCCACACATGCTTAAACATCCAGCCAGCAAATTTGAAAACCGATATACTGCCTCACGTTGAAGCTATACAGGTCTACCTAAAAAATGTAGGTTTACCTTCAAAATGCCTGCAGATGCGTGTGTGCACACACAACACAGGCCAAAATAAAAAGCTAAAATGCTTGTGCCATGTAAATAACCCAAGGGCATGAGGTTACCATCTATGTACATCACTGCTGCACAGAATGCCTTCTATTTAAAATGCCTTCCTTTCCAGGACAGCAGCTCAAACGGTAAGCATAACAGTGACAGAGGAAAAATCTGCTATATTTTCCCTTCCTGCTTCTTTTTTATAACCTTGAATCTGCACCCCATGTCTGCCTAACGTCTAACGCCCAGTTTAAATTCTGTGCTACAAATAACAAACATAGCAGAAAACTTCCCGCTGAAAAAAAGAAATTATTCTATTGCCACTCTCACAGAGGCTGGGATACAGAGTAATTTTGCACAGTCGAAGATGTTGTTTGATTGCTTCCAGATTTAAATCTCACACAATCCTGCCATATATTAGTATTTATTTAGATATTGATCCTAAAACAAAATCAGTTTTTAAATATACAATTACCTGTTAACTGGACATCATTGTTGCAGGCAGACAAAGAAAATCACCAATAAATAACTCAAATGTCCCAGCAAGGTGTATTAGGCACTAAACCAACACATTCTGGGCCAATGTAGCATTTCCCACTCATTTTAGTAATCCTTGCGATTTGTTTCCCATTAAAACTAAGTATGATCAAGGGACTCTCCATTTTTTGGGTTTACTGTAACATTTCTACCTCTCTATGACCTGTGATTTTCTCCAGGGAGAGAGTCTTGGTGCTATAGAGTAAAAGAGAAACATCATTACCATGATGGACCAAGTCCCGGGGTGAACTTTGTGGAAAAAAAGAGTTCTTTTCTTCTTAGCGAGTGATTAATCCACAGGGACATTTAAAAACGTAGCAACCAGCTACCTGGGAAACCAAAGCTTAGTGACTTGCATGAAAGTAGTACAAGAGCTAGAAAAGTAGGGAATGTAGTGGTGTTATAATGTTGTTGATAATTAGATAGGATTCAGTCTTTTCTTAATTAAACATAATACTGTAGCTCGTGATGTTGATAATAAAGAAATTAGGGGTACGGAACACTGACATAACGCAGAGAAGCTTTCTCGACTGATTCAAACTGTGAATTTAACTTGAACTTCAGCAGTCAGCAAAACACAAAATGCAAATTTGGTGGAATTCTCTTCTTTCCAAGGACGCATCAGTGGGAGAAATGTTTCATCCAAGTGACTCCTTCAGTCTCAGCTGACTGCAGTACATTTGCTCAATGACTGAAAATAGTACCACTGGTGAACAACAGACTGCGAGGTCAGTTTCTGATCACTAATATGCAAATTGTCATGACCATTGATCAATAGTCACTGATCAAAGACCCTTAGTGATCCTTTCTGTGACAGAGTATCGGCTCAGTTGAGAAACATTTTCTCTAAACACCATGTCCAGATGAACAGAATCATCTTTTTGGGATTTCCTTACCTGGATGATTGAGCATGCATCACGACAATCCAACTTGTTATCAATGCTCAGTTCAAAAGTTTGCTTCATTGATAGTAAGGTGTGTATTGGTACCAATAGAATTGGCAGTTTGCACATCTGGAAAGGCAACATACGTGCCAAAAGCTTTTAAAGCAATCTATTCTCTTATCCAGGAGATGTCTTTTTTAGAGAAAACTTTGAATATTTCAGCAAGATATTGTCAAAGAGCATAATGTATCTATGTATCGATGGTTGCAACCATTTCTCTATCACTGTGTATGAATGTATCTGTGTATAAATGTAACCAAGCTCCAAGCTTGGTTACATTTATACACAGTGATAGAGATAGATACATGAAGCTTGGTTCTAACAGTTTGGGCCGCTTCAAGCTTTATTTGTGAGAAGCACACTAGCTTACTAAAAAAAGAAGCTAGCTAGTACTTTGACACGTTATATTTTCTTAATCTAACATGAACCAAAACTAGTGAGGCTAGCAGGTGCACACTAGGAAGATCAGTTCTCTATTTTACTGCAGTGTCCCTTCATATTCTTTTTATATATATATACACGAGTTAAAGAATTTAAGAGAGTGAATACTGAGGCTAAATGTCTTTGCACAACACAAACACTTCTTAAAAAGGTCTCCCTAGTAGTGCAATGCTTTTTGCACAAATGACAGCATAGAAAAATCCAGGCAACCAACCTGCATCTTTCCAATTAATCAGAGAGCTCCTTACATTGCACCACATAGCTAATTTGTGATGCTTTTTCTCCAGTGACCAAAAGAGTCTCAGAAATGCTAAATACAGAAGCTAATCCAGTTGCTAATGCAATAGTTAACTCAAAAGTTAATCCAACAGCTACTAGGAAAAGGAAATGGATTGAAAAGCAGGAGTCGAATTGCTACTTTAGATAAAAAATGTAAAAAACTCTGTATTCTTACTTGGACTTTTGAATCCATTTATTTATTTTTCTTTTTAAATGGCATTTTTACAAAAACTTTAAGAAACTATTTTTTATACTGAATTTGGAAAGTTATTAGATCAATGAGAATCAGACATTTCCAATTATGCACTGAGGTCGCATTTTGATGTTTATTGTTTCCTATGTTTGCATGATGACAAAGCGAGTCAGTCAAAATCTAACCAGCATCATGAATGAGCCTAACATGTGCCATTAAGTGCTGTGTGTACACTATGGGCTCCCACTGAGAACTAAACCTGTGTACAGACTTTAAAGTTATTAATTTGTTAACAGTCCATATGTTCTCTCTGTATAGAAAGGTAACTGTCGGGGAAAGACTTATACTCTCTATCTGCCTCAATGTCTGTTGCCCATGAGAAGTCACCATATGAATGATGACCAGGTAGACTGTTTATACCCCACATAGCCCACAGACACACTTCACTTCTGAACCTGGTTCTGACTGCAGCAACCCTTCCTTTCTCGCTGCTAAGCATTGTAAACTTCAGCAGAGAAGCCTCGCTCCCTGTACCCTCCCTCTCTCGCTCTCTCCCTAAGCCACACCTCTTTTCACATAACCTTGTTATTCCCACAACACTCCTTGTTTTTGTGCTGTGCTGCTTTGAATATTTACCATAACTACAGTATTTTAGTGACCACAGAACCAGTATGGCTCCACTTGTACTTTCACGTCCAATTACAATACACCTGCTTAACTGTGCTTCTGAGGAGAAACTTTCCAAATACGTATGGGCACAAAGTTTTTACCCACTTCTCCTTATTTTCAGACCATAATGCTTACATCGGACAACTACCATGCTCACACTTACAATGTGATCCTTGAAAGGTTTAGCAGGTTTATTTACCATGATCCAACTCAGCACAACTCAATTCAATTCAGTTTCTTTGATGCAGTGCCAATAATAAATAAATAAAATGACAACAGCTGCCTCAAGGTGTTTGTATTATAAAGTAAAAAGCTTACAAAAGTAGAGAGAAAACTCCAGCAATAAGGCAAGTGCACACTTGGAAACAGTGTGACAAAACACAGACTTTGAGAGAGAAAATATAAAAGTTAACAGTAAAATTAAAGATTATAGGTGAGGTTGATGACAGCACCATTCGCAGTGGCAGGTATGTAATTAAAAAAGTACTGGCCAAAGTGTTATTTAGGGTTAGGGTCTGTTACTACAGTCCATCTTTAGGTGGTTCCGAATAGCTCAATCAATATTCATCATCTAATAGATAATAAATTCCACTGAAAATCAGCCTTGTGATGGCATTGAAAGAGACAGCAGGGATCAGATAACACATGTAATATTTTATCAAATGTTTAACTATTTAGAAACATGCAGTGCTAGAGCTGGGCAGTTAAAAAATATAACATAATCAGAAACATAATCTCTCCTGTGTCAGTTATTTTGGTTTTCTCTTTTTAAATTCTGTTAACACAGAAAACAATAACCAAAATAAAACATCAAACAAAAAGAAAAGATTGAACATTAGTTTCATTCAAATTTAATACCAACAATCTGTTACAACAGTAGAAGGACAACCGCATTACTGGAAAAAAAATCCAAGCTTTAGTAGTTTAGCATCTTTACAGTAGAAACTCTGTGAACTGTGAGGGCTGTTATGTGTGAACCCCCCACCCCCACATTCCCACGCCTGCTTGGTAAATCATGAATTAACTGCGATTAACCACATTTTTTGAAAGTTGAGTGGAATTTCCTTACCCATTTCCCACCCACGCCTGATTACTGCCAGGCCTCTTAAAGAATTCACCTAAAATAGAACCAGTCTAGCAAACTGATCAAGGTTAAATATGTTAATCATAATCTAAAGAATCTCAAGGACAGATAATAAAATGTGGAAAGGTTTACAAATTTCACATTTCTAAGGCTTTCTAAGGACACCAGTGAACCACCGAGAGCTATTACCCACAAACAGAAAAAACATGGACAAACCTTCGCAGGAGTGGCCAGTCTACCAAAATTGCTTCAAAAGTGCATCAACAACCCATCCAAGGTCACCAAAGAACCCAGAACAACATCTAAAGACTTCCAGGCCTCACTTGCCTCAATGTTCAGTGGTCAGTGTTCACAACTCAACAATAAGAAGGTGACTGGGCAAAAATGGCATCCATGGACGAGTTTCAAGGTAAAACCACTGCTGGCATTCCATCAGGACAAGCGAGGCACGCTGTGCTGGAGCAGGTTCAGACTCAGCAGCACTTTCAGATTTGCATATTTGAGAATGTATGTATGTAATGTAATAAGTTTAATCAGCTGTTTTGCCAACACTACACCTTCATTTTTCATCAGTATGTTAACCCCCCCTGTTGGCATTGACTGTTAATGTCAGGGATCCCTGGGCAGTCATGGACCTGTTATATTATATGTATTTTTGGTGTTTTGCTGCCCCCTCTTCTCCGTCCTTGTAGATATGAATATGTGTGTGTGTGTGTGTGTATGGGTGCAGGTGTAGCTGAACCCTTGTTTACAGGCGCCTTCAGGCCTGGTGGGTGTGGCCCTGCTAGGGGACTGGCCACACCCGAAGCCGCACCTGCTGCTGATCAGGCCTCGTCGGGGGAGCTACTTAAGAGAGTCTTGGAGCTCCCACCGACTCGGGATCATTGCGTTAGACTCCCAAGTCAGTGTGTGTTAGGAAGTGTCGATCGTTTGTGTGGGTCAGTGTTTAACGTCTGCCTCTATTGTTTTCCTACAGGAGGAACGTGGAGAGGAAGGGCAGCACGCACAGGGTGTGCACAGTCACGACAGCGGGGAGCACGAACACGGACACCACTGGAAGACACGCACGGGAGTCTTGGGGAGCATGCGGATTAACTGTGCATCGTTATTTACCACATTGTAAATAAACGCACTGTTGTTGTTCAGAGCTCCGCGCCTGGGTCCTCATTCCCTACATCCCCTCGGTTGGCCATCGGCCACCGTGACAGTTAACCACGTCACACACTGCCCAACCCTTGTAATTCAGCTGATTGTTTTGTCATTAATATGTTAAAATGCTTTTTGAAAAATCTAAATGTAGGCCTGTGTTTCTGAGCTCATGAACGACAATTTTTATATATTTTTTTTAGAGATACGTGGTCCTCACCACAAACGTGATTTACAGAATATGATGCTGAACGTGAAACAGTCTTACATTTGCCAAAAAACTTGTACCGATAGACTTAATGAATTACATCTGGCATCAAACTAACACAGCATTTCATAAAAAGACATCATGCTGTGTGGATATGACAGCTGAGAAAAATGTACTCACAGTGCAACTATATTTAAACCTCACAGCATGCACATGTCAGGCAGAAACAAAGGTGAGCAACTCCAGTTGAAACCATTAAAAGATAAACCATTCTTCTGCTTTGAGGCTGCACAGTGGCAGCTCGCAATAAGCCAGAGTGTTTCGTTCATCTGAGTGTTATAATATTCCAAATCTGATGTGGCACTCAATACACTAGTGTGGAACGTCTATACTAGACATGATGAAGGTGAATTGGGGAAAAGTATTTTTACTTATTTAACACAACTTTTTAAATCCTACATTCCTAAGAAACTAATGAGAGTTTAAAAGTTTAAAAACCTTTATTTTGTTGCAGTTGGCAGGGCAGCCTGTGATGTCTGCCTTTTGTGACATGGGTGCTGTTGCACCACAGCACCCCTAATTACCATGGCCTTGGGACCACCAGTCAAACATTGTGGTGGTAGTGTGATGGTCTGGCGCTGCTCTACTCCTCTTGGATCTTGACAACGAGCCTCTCTACCTCAAAATCTGGCCGTAAAACTTAAGCACATTTGGGTTTTGCATCAGGACACTGATCCAAAACACACCTGCAAATCCTGAATGGCTCAAAGAAAAGACAAATTGAAGGTTTTGGCATGACCTCAGAGATGTTCTTCATACTCAGAAACCCTTCAATGTTACTGAATTAAACAACTCTGCAAAGAAGAGTGGGCCAAAATTCCTCCAGAGTGATGCAAAAGAGTCATTGTCAGTTGCAAATGGTTGAAGTTGATGCTGCCAAGGGTGGCAATTACTTTTTCACGTGGAGGTTTGAATCTCTTTTTTTCTCTAATAAATTAAATCATCATTTAAAAAGTTTGTGTGAAAATCAAACTGAAAAAAGCTTCCAATGCTTAATGAGTTTGTGCCTCTGGTCCAAAACCCTGACATGGAAGAGCTTGTGTGTCATTGAGGGCTGACGGTTATGTAAGGAATGTTTTTCAAATAGCTTGTGAGGACACAAGCACAATTATCCTTTAGTCATGAATCACTTATACCCCATTGTTAACCCTGACAGCCTCAGTAGCCTTGCACGTATGTTGACACTGTCACTGCTTCTGTCTCTGCGCTCTGATTGTCTAAATCAAATACACGGCTCAAAACTCGAGCCAAGACCTCGAGCTAAAAGTTGATATTGACATAACTTCTGGCACAGTGTCTTCAGTTTATGAAGACAAGTGCTTTCCACAGCATTTTTACAGAAAAAGCATGTATTATCAGTCTCCACACAGTGTGTTTGGAAGACAGAGGTGATTTATAAGAGCTAGTCTGGAAGCCAGGCACCATCACGGATGCTGCGATGGTGCCTGGGCCTGACACGATGGGATCATGTCACGAACATCGACATCCGAAGACATACATACTTTATTAAGCTTATTCGTGAACCTAATAAAGTGGCCACAGGTGTGCATAATAGTGTTCAGGCACAAGTGTACCTAATAAAATGGTCTGCCGCAAGGATAGCTAATAAAGTGTTTTTTTTTCCTTTTTTGATTGCAGACTTGATGTTTAGTGTCAGATTAAAACAAATAAACACTTTAGCCAAAGGGCAGTGCAGGGAACATAAGTGTATGCAAAATTTGTAAATAATTAATTAAGCATTATTTTTGGAAACCTGAGTTCAATTTCACTGGTTACACCCTGACCAGATGACTGGAGTAAAAACATTTTGCTTTATCTTTTCTTTGTCTTATTTCAAATTCCAATAAAGTACATGCGATCCATAATTAAGTACGGTAGTCCTTATCTTTAGTCTCTAGCTATGGCTTACATTTTTTTTTAAACATGTCTGAATCTGCACATGTTTAGAATCAGAATGCTTTATTAATCCCTGAGGAAATTATGTAATTACATTTACCACACTCACAATGGCATCATGCTGATTAAAATTCAGATAAAACTGAGGTAATTGTACTCGGCCCTGAAAAACTTATATATGTATACTTAAATATGGTATCTAAGCAGATTCTTACTCTGGATGGCATTACCTTGGCCTCCAGTAATGCTGTGAGGAACCTTGGAGTCATTTTTGACCAGGACATGTCCTTCAATGCACATATTAAACAAATATGTAAGACTGCTTTCTTCCATTTGTGCAACATCTCTAAAGTTAGAAATATCCTGTCTCAGAGTGATGCTGAAAAACTAGTTCATGCATTTATTACTTCCAGGCTGGACTACTGTAATTCTTTATTATCAGGATGTCCCAAAAACTCGCTGAAAAGTCTTCAGTTAATCCAAAATGCTGCAGCAAGAGTCCTGACAGGGACTAGAAAGAGAGAGCAGATTTCTTCTGTTTTGGCTTCCCTTCATTGGCTTCCTGTTAAATCCAGAATTGAATTCAAAATCCTGCTCCTCACATACAAGGTCTTAAATAATCAGGCCCCATCTTATCTTAATGACCTTGTAGTACCATATCACCCTATTAGAGCACTTCGCTCTCACACTGCAGGCCTACTTGTTGTTCCTAGAGTATTTAAAAGTAGAATGGGAGGCAGAGCCTTCAGTTTTCAGGCCCCTCTTCTGTGGAACCAACTTCCAGTTTGGATTCGGGAGACAGACACGATCTCTACTTTCAAGATTAGGCTTCAAACTTTCCTTTTTGCTAAAGCATATAGTTAGGGCTGGACCAGGTGACCCTGAATCCTCCCTTAGTTATGCTGCAATAGAGACGAGGCTGCCGGGATTCCCATGATGCATTGGGTTTTTCCTTTCCAGTCACCTTTCTCACTCACTATGTGTTAATAGACCTCTCTGCATTGAATCATATCTGTTATTAATCTCTGTCTCTCTTCCACAGCATGACTTTATCCTGTCTTCCTCCTCTCTCACCCCAACCAATCACAGAAGATGGCCCCGCCCCTCCCTCAGCCTGGTTCTGTCGGAGGTTTCTTCCTGTTAAAAGGGAGTTTTTCCTTCCCACTGTCGCCAATGTGCTTGCTCATAGGGGGTCATATGATTGTTGGGTTTTTCTCTGTATGTGTTATTGTAGGGTCTACCTTATAATCTAAAGTGCCTTGTTGTGATTTGGCGCTGTAGAAATAAAACTGAATTGAAATGAAAATAGAGCTCAGATGGAACCAGTGGGTAAGCGGACACGCCCAGTACTAACTACCTCTCTCTTCTGGGTGTCTACCCTGCCTCCTCTGATCAAAAACTGGGAACCCTGAGTAGCGTTGCAGATCCAGTCTTATCAGCCACAGCTGTTGCAGCATCTCTCCTCTAGATCAGTCCTCTTGAAATGCAAGTCAGTTTAATTTAGTGGTCTGGAAAAAACTAAGCCCCAAATGTCTGTTCCTTTTAGAGCCCGGAGTAACCTCTAAGAGATATTAATACTCAGGTTTTTACTTTTAATGTTTCACAAGGGTTAAAAAGGAAATGTCCACAATTTAGTTTTTTTTAAAGCAGGATATTTTATTAGAGCAATTTAGCAGAAGCAAAATAATAATAATAATGATAATGATGATAGTAATAATAATAATAATAATAATAATAATAATAATAATAATAATAATAAAACAGAATCAAATCATTTGAATTATACTCATCTAATTTAATTTGTTCTAGTCTTTGTGAGGAGGAAGGTTGGAGAGGATGATGTTATTTATTATTATTTGGTGGTGGTCAGAGGGCCCGGGTCCGGCAGCCTCGCCTCTGTCAGTGCGCCCCAGGGCAGCTGTGGCTACAATGTAGCTTGCCATCACCAGTGTGTGTGAATGACTGAATGTAGTGTAAAGCGCTATACAAATACAGGCCATTTACCATATGCATAGAGGTGTCAGACATTCTTTATTTATCTGGAGGTAGAGAAACTTGAAAGAAAGCATACTCCAGTAAAAGCTGAAGAACTGAAATCAACTTCTTTACTCAAGTAAAAGGGAAAAAGTATAGGAAAGTAAAAATTTAGATCCTTGAAAGACAATTTACTTACTTTTATTTTTTATGCAAAGGTAACTGAATCTTTCTACATTAACATAATAATAAAATAATATTAGTGCATGAGAATACAAATGTTATTCAAATCTAAATTTTAATTCTAATGAATGTGGTCAGTTATGCAGGACACAAGCTGTGAAAGAGAATAAAAAACAACTTTTTTTCCAAAATGAGGACAGTCAGCAGTTAAAGAGAGATTCTTCATGTGTGGTTATGCTAAGATCATTACATACAATCTTTAAATTTGAAGTTTATTGGGTGTCACTGAGCAGTGCTTGCCTTTAAATATAACCTCCCTTCTTCCTCTCCTGTCCTTTCTTTCTTCTTCCTCTAGGTGAACTTATCTTGCACTCTTTTCTCTCCCTGGAAATACAGCAGCTGGATCTTTAGCTATCAACACACTGTGCGAAATTGGAATACAGACAGTTTTTGTTAAAAATGATTTTTTAACTGTCAGTAAAAAATCATTACTTCCTTAATGCTCACTCTTCTCCTGTAGACCATCTCTGAATCGAGGAGGGGGCTAAGGGTACATCTTTCACCATCTTACAGTAATTGCAGCCATTCATCAACTCTCTGTGAATGGTACTCATGGCCACTGATCAGTGGTCTTTAATCAGTGATTGTTGATCAATGCTCATGACAATTTGCATATTAATGATCAAGGAACTGACCTCACAGCCCATTGTTCATTAAATAGTGCTGGCTTCAGTCACTGTGCAAATGTACTGTTTATAAGATTGGTGAAACCTGCAGTCAGCTGAGACTGAAGAAGTCACTTGGATGAGTGACCAAACGTCTCTCCCATTGAAAACGCTACGTCCAGATGAACAGAATCAATCTTTTGGGATTTACTTGCCTGGATGATTGAGCATGCACCAAGACAGATATAAAAATAAAATGTACAGATTCTACTTACAAAAGTATTTCCCAAATCTGCATATAGGGAAACAATCATCACTTATTTTCACTTCAGATAAAAGTAATTACATTCAAGGTGATATTACACATTGTGCAGTTTGTATCCAGATGCCTGCACCACAGTTTGATAGTAAAAAGTACATCTGTTTTCTTTCCTTGCAAACATTACTTACATAACATAATGTTATAAAACAATGTGAAGTCATTCTTAGTCTGGAGTTTATTGCTGACATGATTCACCGTGTCTGACTGGCTCATTTTTACTTTTTCATTCTTTTAGGAATGACCTCGCTTTTCTCTGTGCCAGTGTAATCTGAGAGGACTGTGGAAGACCATTTGTTGTGTGTAATCATGCACACAAGTACACAGACGTGCACACATACACCCCAGAATAATAATAATAATAATGATAAGGGCATCAACTACGCAGAAGGGAGATGTTTGAAATTGAAAAAGGAAGAGTAAACAGGGTAGTCAAAGAAAAATTAGCATGGTGAGGATCAATATGTATGTTTTTGCTCATTTTTTGCTCTGTGTGAAAATGTAAATATCAGGAATGTGAGTCTGAATACCAGTGTAAGTGTTGCCTTGTCATGCATGCTATTAGTGTACTTGATATTATCTTATATTTATCTAATAGCAATTAATCAATTCAGCTAAAGTCTACAGTTAATTGTTTTTAAAATATGTGTTTATTTTTTGGATGCAGTTCACTTATGCACCAACTAAGAGGATCATATGGATGGATGGAAAAATATATTCCAAGGAAAAAATATATTCCCTGAATTGTTGCTTGAGGTTGCTGGCAGGTGAGTGAACCCCTGGAAACTGCCAGTTTATTAAAAAAAAGGTTTTAGACGTTGCTGAAAGTTGCTTGTGTAAAACTAGTTGTTTAGTTGACCAAAAAGATGCAGTTTTGAAAATCTCTTTGAGATTGCTTTGGCCACAAGATGACAGTAATGCAAAGGATGGATTCCAACAGGTGAGGAGCCTGAAAAAAGAGATGAAAAAACAGAGAGATTGATTTACTTTGGTACATTAATTTATGTCTATAAATGTTTAAGTGTATCTGCTGGTGTGATCACTGTTGAAAACAAGGGGTGAGATTTGTCATCCTGATAATCAAATAAACACAGAGGCTTGTAAAGCTGTAATGTCGTCTTGTGGCTCTGTTTTACCCAAGTCACTTTTTAAAATGTAAGCTACAGTTCTTCTTCTTATAAAAAAAGGAAAATAAAAATCTAAAGGTGAATGCTTTAGACTTTGTGAAGGTGAAGGTCAATACTAAGGAAAAATCAGGTTGTTATGGTGGAGGTCTGTAGCAATCAACCTGTTCCTTTGTTCATGTATAGTACGATGAATTTTTGATTTTGTTTTCATGCAGCTATACATTAAACATATTGGTATAAATTTTGCAGTAACTTACCTCAGGCTGGATGCAGGTAACTTATATTGAAGGACCATCTGTCATTAGTATGAAAAGTACAGATTACAGATGAGCTCATAACTTCATGTTAATACTAATACCTATTACTGTCTTTCTATTTCTAGCTTCCACAGTGACTCATCTTCATTAACCAAACTATTGAAATAAAATATTACTTTGAAACCTGGAGGCACAGGGGCAGGTGAACAGACAAAGGACAGAGGAAAAAGGCGACAATATATAGAATAGAATAGAATAGAATAGAATAGAATAGAATAAACCTTTATTATCCCACGAATGAGAAATTTCGGTGTTACACAGCTCTTATAGCAAGGGGAATATAACATATAAAAGGAAGACAAAGTGGTCCTATATACATAAGCAACTGAAGTTCGTATAAACAGGTAACAATGTACAGAAATATGTATTTAAAAATTGTACAAGGATATGTATAAAACGTACAGTGAACAAACAGCTGGTGAGTAAGATGACCAAAGGATGTTAAACTGTGTTATAGAGTCTGACAGCTGCTGGTAAGAATGACCTGCGGTAGCGCTCCTTCCTACACTGTGGGTGTAAAAGTCTACTGCTGAACGAGCTGCTCAGGGCTCGTATAGTCTCATGCAGGGGTGGGAGGTGTTGTCCATGATGGATGTTAGCTTACACAAAATCCTCTCCTCCCCAACCTGCTCGATGGACGTCTGCGGACAGTCCAGGGCAGAGCTGGCCCTCTTGACCAGTTTGATAAATTTCCCCACTCCACTCCCGCTCCCTGCAGCTTCCCCCTTAGCACTGAGGGTTAGATTGTGTTGAAGGTACTGGAGAAATCAAAAAACATGACTCTCACAGTGCTCCTGGTGCACTGTGACAGCGTCATCCACCCCGGTGTTTGGCTGGTAGGCAAACTGCAGCAGGTCTAGGTCTCAGTCACTGAGGGGTGAACAGGGAAGTGGAAACACATGGAAACATAGCTGGAACAAATGGGACATAACGAGACAAAGGAAGCAAAACTGAACACAATATACAAAAGACAAGGACTATCAAAATAAAACATGAAGTAGCACAAACACCAAGACTCAGACAACGCGAGCCTGACGCTAAGACGGGGATAATCAAACATGGAAATGCACGACAGACTCATGAGACTGACGATGAAACAGAGAGAAGAAGAAGGGAACAGGTCAGGGAGACAGAACACCGAGACATGACTGAGACGAGGTAGAGAGAGAGCGACACATCACAAGAAAACTAAAACTAGGAAACATAACCCGTTCTTCAAAATTAAAAGAAACAGGATTCATTCAAGTCCAAAAAACTGAGAACCATGACAGGGTGTTTTAGTTAGGAAGAAGCTTTATTAACGTTATTAGCAATGCCTGAGCTTATTTACTATTTTATATTAACATGGCTTTACTGTTTTACTTTATGTTTGTCCATTTAATACCAAGATTAAATGGACAAAGATAAATACAATAAACAGAGGCAGCAATGCTTTTTGTACTGTAGTTTTGCAGCACAAACTGCTCCCTCTCTGTTGTCCTTCCTTGCCTGAAGGGCAACCTGGTTTCATTGCTTCCATTGTAGAAACAAGTGTATGGACTGCTCTATTCCTAAAACACAGATCAAATGTCTATGGTAAGGGTTCAGCACCAGTGCATCTGCCACACTTTACCTGCTGTACTTTCAACAGTTGTACTAAGCTCCAGAAGTGCTAATGAAGGTCTAGAACTTCAGACTTATTCTTTGTCACATGATCACTTTGCTTCTCTCACTGTGTATGCATCTGCTGAAAAAATCTTTCTTGGCTGAGCACAACAGCACTTTTCCTAACCATTCCATTATGGATTCAGCCACAGGATCTTTTTGGCAGGTGTGACGTGGCACTGACATAGTGACAGAGAATTTGCATGCACTTCCTTCATTATGTGCAATCTCTGGCAGTGATCATGTGCTGTGTGAGTTGGGCTGAGCAGAAAGTGTAAACTTGATGAACTTTAAACCAGAGTTAAAATCTAAGACAGCTGTTTTAAGGAGCACAGAATGGTCAGGGAGGCCAAAGCTTCGACAATATGTTATTTCCTACAATTCTGCACTGTGCCATATAAATATACATATGTAGTATAATGAAACAAAAGTTTTAAAAGCCCTGTTGTTTTCAGTGTTTAATGTGCTAATGCTACTTGCTGACTTTTAAAAAGTCAATATGTAAATCTTACTATTAACATTGATTGTAAAATGACCATTTTAAAGCATGTATCATTTGTACAGCTCTCAGAGCTCCATGAGATTATCCACAATGATTACAAAAAAGATTTTTTATGTAATTTTGCCTCTTTCACACCACAGCTGTGAATTTTGCATCAAACCATCAACATGAAATGCAGATTTTCATCTTTAATCCAAAAGATTTAAGTAATTCAATTTCAATTCAGTTTTATTTACACAGCACCAAATCACAACAACAGTTGCCTCAAGGCACTTTATATTGTAAGGTAGACCCTACAATAATACATACACAGAAAAACCCAACAATCATATGACCCCCTATGAGCAAGCACTTTGGCGACAGTTGGAAGGAAAAACTCCCTTTTAACAGGAAGAAACCTCCCGCAGAACCAGGCTGAGGGAGGGGCGGGGCCATCTGCTGTGACCGGTTGGGGTGAGAGAAGGAAAACAGGATAAAGACATATATTAGTAAGTAATTATAACACATAGATGACACATTATAAGTATTGTGCCATCTATGTGTCATCTTTTTTGACGAACAGCGGTGATAGGGCACCTAAGCCAATCAGACACATGTTGTCATTGTGTCTGGGTTTATACTTTATGTCCAACAATATTTACATTGACCTATTATCAGACAAACATGTTACATGTGAAACACTGTTTAACGTTTTAAGGACAACCAAAGTCTGCATTTGTGGGTTAACAGAGTATGAAAAAAAACCCAGTCTTTATTCTATTCAGTTCAGTTTTATTTTTATAGTACCAAATCAAAACAACAGTTGTGTAATGTGCTATATATTGTGCGATAAAGACCCTACAAAGATATTATGTAATATCTGTATAATGAAGTCTTGGAAATCTTTAAAAAGAAAGTGAAACAAACACTTTGTCACTTCCATCTGCAGCTTTAAGGATCAGAAATGTTATTCTGAGTCACTACAGATTTAAGCCTTTATCACACTGGAGCTTTGTGTTGTGTATAAGTTAATATGAAAAAGTAATTCAAAGCCTTATTGTAAGTGTGAAAACAGTGATGACATATGTGGGCCAAAGGTCTTTTAAGTACCCTGCAACGTGTAAGCAGGGCTGGACACAAATCTAATGTCTCTGGATTCATGGGCATTCCTTCACGCACTGTGGAGAAGAAACCCCTGCTTGTTTCGTTCAAGCTCCCATCCAGTACGAGCCCCTGCCACACACATATAAACACACACACTGCTTTCCGTTACATAACCAGAGCCCCATTATCACATGCTTGAATTTTAAGCCAGGGGGTCCTTTTTCCCAGCAGCAGAGTCCCCTACACACTCAGACATGCAACACCAGAGTTTGTTCTGGAGTTTTTAATACTCATCTTTCTGACACACGGATTTTCTTAACACACCTTACTGATAAGGTCTCTCAAGTACAAATGCAATACAACAGACATAGTGTGGACTGACCCACCTTCTCTCTCCCCTTGTCATATTTCAGTGTCATGGATTTCCTAATGTCACATGTTGTCACGAGTTGCTTTGCTCCCCAAATGTCCTTGTGTGTGTGTGTGTGTGTGTGTGTGTGTGTGTGTGTGTGTGTGTAAGGCGGTAAGAGTGACAGTGACAAGTCACACATACAGTGGTATAAAACAGCGTTTGCCCCCATCCTGATCTCCTATTTTTTTGTATGTTTGTCACACTTAAATGAATGTGTTCACTGTTAAGGGGAAAAAAGTCCAAAACTTCTTACCCTTGTGTAAAACTGATTGCACCCCCCCTCCTTAAAAAGGACCTGTCTGGTGAAGTGGAGTAGACCAAAAGTTCCTCAAAAGCCAGACATCATGTCACAATCCAAGGAAATTCAGGAACAAATGAGAAACAAAGTAACTGAGATCTCTGAGTCTGGAAAAGGTTATAAAGAAATTTCTAAAGCTGTGGGACTCAAACGAACCACAGTCAGAGCCAATGTCCACAAATGGCAAAAACATGGAACAGTGATGAACATTCCCAGGAGTGGACGGCCAACCAAAATTACCCCAAGAGCACAAGCAACGATTCTTTTAAGAGCTCACAAAAGACCCCAGGACAACATCCAAAGAACTGCAGGCCTCACTTACCTCCTAGGTCAGTGTTCATGAGTCCACCATAAGAAAGAGACTGGGCAAAAATGGCCTGTATGGTAGAGTTCCAGGACGAAAACCATTGCTGAGTAAAAGGAACATAAAGGCTCGTCTCAGTTTTACCAGAAAACATATTGATGATCCCTAAGACTTGGGACAGTGTTCTGTGGACTGATGAGACAAAAGTTGAACTTTTTGGAAGGTGCGTGCCCCATTACATCCTAAAAGTAACACAGCATTTCGGAAAAGGAAAATCATACTGAAAGTAAAATGTGGTGATGGTCTGGGGCTGTTTTGCTGCCTCAGGACCTGGAAGACTTGCTGTGGTAAATGGAGCTGTGAATTCTGCCGTCTACCAAAACATCCTGAAGGAAAATGTCTGTCTGTGACCTAAAGCTGAAGTGCACTTCTGCAACAGGACATTGATCCAAAATACACCAGTAAGTCCACCTCTGAACGCTTAAGAAAAGCAAAATGAAGACTTTGACCCTGTCAAAGTCCTGACCCAAATCCGATTGAGATGCTGTGACATAACCTTAAAAAGGCAGTTTGTGGCTAAAAACACCCCAATTTGAATGAATTACAACAATCCTGCAAAGATGTGCAAGCCAAAATTCCTCCACAGTGCTGTTAAAGACTTATTGCCAGTTATCGCAAACACTTGATTGCAGTTGTTGTTGCAAAAGGTCGCCCAACCAGTTATAGCAGCATACCCCTTTCCCTTCGAGCTGTCCTGAATGAAATCAGATTCTTTTTTCCAATCATTTTGGAACTTGCACTCATATTTCCTTCTCTTACTGGTCGTTGCCATTTCTCTTCTGTTTCCTCTTCCTTTGTTCTGATTCCTGCACTTGACTTCGAGGTGTCACCGTTATTATTGTCCGGCCGGAAAGGGCAGCCCAGTTAAGGATGGTTTAGCAATTTTGTTGTCCGGGTGGAAATGGTGAGAAATTCGGGAGAATGGTGGCTCCGGGAGATTTTCAGGAGGGGCACTGAAATTCGGGATTCTCCCGGAAAAAATCGGTAAAAACACAATTTGCAAGTAACTGTGTGCTTCGGATGCCCAGAGATCCTGTCTGCCTGTCTCTGCATAACAACAACAGATTCTTTTTTTTTTCTTTCCCAAAATGTAATAGAGGGATCCTGTGTTTCCTGCTCATAGCACACATCCCAGCCTTTTTGCTTGTACAGCACAGTCAACTGTTGAGTTTTCTTACTTTTGATGTATCGTTTTAGGTTTGGAGACAACCATTCTTTTATGTTGTTTTGAAAAGGGACAGGGCTTCCAGATAAAACCTCTTTGTGTTGCCCTGTCTGGACTTGAGCTATTTTAGGCACAGTGGAGCTAACTGGGGTTTGAACTGACAGAACCCCCCTAACCTCTGCCAGCCCAGAACAGGGGGCACCACAGGGAAACAGGACAGCAAAAACCTGTGACATCATTTTGTCAGTCTTTCAAGACACTGCATATTTTGTGCAAAGAAGTATTTAAATCTTGGTATTTATATGTTTATTATTTAATATGTGGTAATAGAAGATTATTAATATTTATACTAATATTAACACCTGTAACACTTTCTATTTGCCTGTGAGACAGGACGATCATCTTAACAGGTTCTCATCTCATTTAAACTCTTGCTTAAGCAATGTAGACAGAATGTTAAATGTTACAACACTCTTAGTCAAATAATATACATTTTATTTGACTAAAATACATTTTTTTGCTGTTTTATTAAAATTGTTGTTGTTTCTGTTTCTCCAACCAGACTTTGTCTTTCTTAGTGGTGCAAAATTCTCTCGAACAACAGTGTCACTGCTTTCTCCTCTTCACCTGGAGGTAAATGTTTCCCTGAGAAATGAAGGCAGTATGCAGATAGCATGCGGATGAGATGCCAATTGCACAAGGGTCTTGGTTTACATACACTTCAAACAACAAAATAAGCAGGTGCACACTTTTACAGATGTAAAAACATTTCTTTTCAGATATTAGAGCTTTAAATTAAATGCAATGTCAATATTGAGCTTACTTTGGTTGCTAATATTGGTCACACTCTTATTTCTTGTTCATGCAATAAACTGATTTTTCTTTGTCTATGTGGAATGTCATGTTGAGTTGACCTGATTTGTGTAACGTTATTCATTAAGGTATTCATTTTACAGTAAAGTATTTCACATTACTTCATTTAATGGATGTCTATTTTCAGATGACCGCTAACCTGACATGAGCTGAGATGTTTGAAAGAGTAGTTGAGTCGTTTCCCATCAGCAGTAACTGCTCACCGAGCTGCTTTTATTTTGAAATATTTATTCATTCATTTTTCACACTGGGACATTTCATGCCCTACTTCTTTCTCTTTTGTGTGTTTCCGTGTGTGTGGGTGCAGACACACAAACTTAGCCTCGTTTGAGGCCTTCCAGATTTGTTTTGTGTGCCACCATATCTAAATGTGTAGATGTGCTCACATTCACATGTGTCTCTTCCATGTTAGAAAACTCCATACATATAGATCCATAAGGAAAAACATCGAGATGCTTCATCAGATATCTGACCATTATAAACATGGCCCAGATAGCTCTGAGTGTGCATGTGTTGTGCCAGGGCCTGGTTTTCATTTACAGCTCTGTTTTGGCCAAACCAACCATGACTGAGTGTGGATGGCTTAGGACTTCAAAAGCAGCACGACTGACAAGACATTAGCTGTCCTATGAAAGAAAACAACAGCAACAGGAGGCCATAAGGATGCATTGAATGAGAAATCCTGGGCCAGGGACAAATGTTTTAAATAATACTCAAGACTTAAATTTTGAGCGGTGGGTGGTATATGCAGTTTTCAGTTCGATTCAATTTTATTACAAAGCGCCAAAGTACAACAACAGTTGCTTTAAGGTGCTTTATATTGTAAGGTACAGACCCTACAATAATGAAAAGATAACAGAGAAAAGCCCCAAAAGCCCATCACATGATGAGAAAGTGCTTTGGTGACAGTGGGAAGGAAAAACTCCTTTTTAACAGAAACAAACTTTAAGCAAAACCGGGCTCAGTGATGGGCGGACTCTGACCTGTTGGGGTGAGGCGAGGAAGACAGGAGGTGGTTTTCTTATTCAGAAGGCAAAAGTTCGTCAATTAGCACAGATATTACATGCTATGCAAGTAGCTAAAAGTTTTTCTAAATAAAGCAAAACTGAAATCTTTGAAATTTGGAGGGATAAAAATAAAATTAATTGGTTTGTTAACCAGTTGCCTTTATTTGTCATGGTTGGCTGTGTGGCAGGCAGGCAGAAGTGGTGGACCCAAAATGCAGGACTCTTGGAGACGGGATTTAAACTGAAAATGCAGCTTTATTGCTGGAAAAACTCCTCATAAAAATAACTCTCACAGAAACAAAACAAAGTAGAAACACTGGAACACAACAAACACATAGCATGGAGAAAGTACGACATGACAGAGAACACAGGAAAACACAGGGCTTATATACACAGGGCAGTAATCAGGGAATGGGCAACAGGAGGGAGACAGCTGGGAGAAATTAGGCTAACGAGACAGGGGAGAAGTAAAACTGAACACACTGACATGAGACATGAACTTTCAAAGTAAAACAGGAAATAAGAAACAAATCACAAAAACGCAAACTTGACACTAAGAGGTAGACAGAAAGAATATAACCCATGCAACAGAGAAGACAGTGACTTAAACTAGAGGCCAGAATAACAAATGACGTAAAGAGAACAAAACCAAGAATAACCCTTAAAACAAAATCAAACCAGCACAACTCAAAACCCCAAACAAATCATAATTTAGAAAAACAAAACAGAAACAGAAAAAGCTGGGTCAAACTGACCCAGAACCGTGACATTATTTATACTTTAGTAAAACAGACAAACAAGACAATGATTCTGAAATTGTGTTTCTAATACTCAGTCTGATTTTAGCTTCTATTAATCAACAGCTGGAAAAAAAAAACCTGTTGTTTAGCTGCTGCATGTTTGATAAATCCAGGCTAACACATTCTCACTCCCAGCTAGTCACAAACTGAGGTTTTGCCAGGACTTTTTATCTTGGCCTTTTTACACAGCAGCTCCACCTATAGTGTTATTTTTGAATGTGATGCAGCGTAGGATCTTTTCAGATGAGAAAGTATAAAGAGCAATAGAAGTCCACATCAGGCTCTGGTCAGGTTTTGGTGGCAGCAATTTTTCCTAGAAAACAAGACATCCTGGTTGATCTGATAGTTTTGGGCTTTGTCATTATTTTGGGTCATTGTTCTCAAAATATGGCTATGATCTCATTGACACAGAGGAACTTTGGTTAAAGTCATTTAAAGCATAGTATATATACGAAATAGTGTTACTAAGTGGATACCAAGCGTGTTAAAATGTGACATTAAGGTTTCCTGATCTGTGCTAGCTGGTTTAGTGAGCTAAACTGGCACCTGTGTACAGTGAGTTTATTAGAGAACCGAGAGTGCTGCATTCATGCTATACTTAAGCTTAATTAACAGTTTCTGATTGGAGTGGCATCCAAATCAACCTTCAACTAATTTGTACTGGAAATTTTTTAATCTGACAAAAATTCTATTAGACTTAAAAAGTGCAAAAATGACAGCAATATAACATTGTATAGTCCAAAGTTAAACATAAAAAAGTGCTACAATTAACAATCAAACTGTAATTCATCATTATTACACGTGTAAGTGTAATAAAAAAGTGTAATTATCACACTACAAGTGTAATGATGTAAATGTCCTTAGCAAACATTCGCTTGATAGATACATTTTCAAGAGACTATACAGCTAATTCAGTTCAATTTTATTCATATAGCTCCAAATCACAACAACAGCTTTATATTGTAAGGTAAAGACCCTACAATAATACAGAGAAAACCCTAACAATCAGACGACCCCCTATGAGCAGGCACTTTGGCAAAAGTGGGAAGGAAAAACTCCCTTTTAACAGAAAGAAACCTCCGGCAGAACCAGGCTCAGGGAGGGGCGGGGCCATCTGCTGATTAGAGGTGAGGGGAGGAAGACAGGACAAAAGGCCAAAAATGAGTAATAACTCATGAAATTAAATGCAGAGTGGTGTATAAATACATGGTGAGTAAAAAGGGTTGAGACAAGGATGTCGAACTCCAGGCGTCAAGGGCCGGTGTCCCTGCAGGTTTTAGATCTCACCCTGCGTCAACACACCTGAATCAAATGATTAGTTCATTCCCAGGCCTCTGGAGAACTTCAAGACATGTGGAGGAGGTAATTTAGCCTTTTAAATCAGCTGTGTTGGATCAAGGAGACAGCTAAAACCTGCAGGACCTGAGACCTGGAGTTGGACATCCCTGGGTTAAGAGAAGAAAAAAAGCCCCCAGCAGCATAAGATATTCCAGTGTAACTAAGGCTGGATTCAGGATCACATGACGGCGAACAAAGGAGAGAGGAGAGGAGAGGAGAAGAGGAGAGGAGAAAAAAAGCATGCATAGGTTACAATATGAAGTAACTTGCTAAGTAAATGTTTGTAATTAATCAAGCTAAGGAGAAAAAAAAGGAAATCACTCCACATGATGCTACAGTGAGAGAATCTTTCCTTCACCTTGGTGAGCCTATACCATAAAAAAGTTCAAGCAGGTCTAAAGGCAAAGTGTACCGAGTATATGGGGCATGTTGTGCAGAGTTTAATACGTCATCAGCAGGAATCATCAGTACTGACCCATGCAGATCAAAACTTCACAAAACTGTCTTCACATGCTGGTAGGAACTTTGCAGTTTTTTGTTTGACAGCTGCCACAAATGCACTGAATTTCCAAACCCCACATCATAGCTTTGTTTTTCTTCTTTTGAGGGTAAATATAAATATTTTTGGTTATAAACAGATGGAAAGCTGATAGGCTTGTACTGCAGTTCTATGACATCCAGAAGTGGGCCTGCTAGCCAGGCTAAAAACTAAGAACAGATCTGCTTAGTCAACACTCTCTTTCTAATGTCCACTTGCTGGACAAAAAAAAAAAAGCCCTAATTTGACTCAGAATGAGTACCTGCAAAGAGTTTTGGAGCCAATGCACATTTTCATAACAGAAATGGATAAACACCATGCCTGCAACATGCAGCATGGCTCTGTGTTTTTCATAGTAGAAGATGACTTTAACCACGTTAAGCTGGCGAAAATCCTGCTTTGGGGAAACAACACATTAGATCCGGTGTACACCAACTGATTTCTCTAACCACATAAACATCATGCTGATTCCTGCTCCCTGTCCTGTGCTTAAGCACAAGCCCACACAGAAGATCATCACAGTGTGGCTCAGCACAGCAGTTTCCATGCTTCAGAACTGCTTTGAGCAAACCAAACCTTCAGAGGCGGCGACTGAGGAGGGCAGGGTGGACCTGGAGTACTATGTTCCATCTGTTTGCAGTTAAATCAGCAAATGTAATGCCACTGTCACCAGAAAGATCACCATCCACCCCAAACAGAAACCCAGGTTAAATGGAGAGACGCTGAGTTTCCCAAAGGATGTGCCCTTCAAGTCAGGAAACACACTGGAACTAAACAGGAAGGAGAAATGTGGAGACTGTTATTAAAAGAGCAAAGACAGAATATCCACTTAAAATACAGTCATTTACTGCTAGTGACACAATAAGTGTTGTGGGAAGCATAACCTCTCTATCAATGTTAAGAGAGAGACACTCTTTACTTTTAAGATTATGGTTAAAAACTTCCCCTTTTGCTGGATAGTTAGGGCTGGATCAGGTGACCCCGAATCCTCGCTTAGTTATGCTGCAATAGGAGTAGGCTGCTGGGGGATTCCCATGATGCATTGAGTATTTCTTCTTCAGTCACCTTTCTCACTCACTAGGTGTTAATAGACCTCTCTGCACTGAATCACATTTCTTATTAATCTCTGCCTCTGTTCCACAACATGTCTTTATCCTGTCTTCCAACCGGTCGCAGCAGATGGCCCCGCCCCTCCCTGAGCCTGGTTCTGCTGGAGGTTTCTTCCTGTTAAAAGGGAGTTTTTCCTTCCCACTGTCGCCAAAGTGCTGCTCATAGGGGGTCATATGATTCTTGGGTTTTTCTCTGAATGTATTATTGTCGGGTCTACCTTACAATATAAAGCACCTTGAGGCAACTGTTGTTGTGATTTGGTGCTGTAGAAATAAAATTGAATTGAAATTGAATTGAATTAAACCTCCCTTTTATTCAGGAGCAGTATGGCAGATATACAGATCCCCTGATTCCCCAAAACAACACTGGACCACATTAAGGATCTCTGAGAGCTGAGGGATAATTACTTTATTTGTGGAGAGAGTTGTATAAATTCTTTGGTGTCTCAAGAGTGAACCATGTGAAGTCTAATGATGTGTTTAAGTGTCACTTGAGTTAGTTTTAAGGCTAAATGTTAAAAAAAAATCTGGAGGAGTCAGAAAAAGGCTAGTTTATCCAGACATCATTAGCTGCTACCTGCACATTGTAAGCTCCAAGCTCCCCTTTAGTGGCTAGTAGGAAAACACCACTATATTTCAGCGACTGTAAAGATAGCTGATCGTGGTATTCTTTGTAAAGGAGGTGCTAGGAAGAAAGCACTGTGTGAAAATGTCAATTGTGCATTCATACTTCACTGATAAGAAGTTTCCTTCTTATCAGTGAAGTAGGACTCCTTGCAGTGACATATTACGGGAGTGATCCATCTCTCATCACTCCTCTGAATGTTTTACCTGCATGAGCCTCAAGATGACTTTAAGTGACATGAATGACAGAAGATGTTACAGTGTACACCCTAAAAAATTATTCAGGGGCTTAGTAAATATCATTATAATTCTAAGTTAGATGACCCTGATTAAATCTTTGAAAATCACAAAAGTGTTATCTTGAGTTGAAAATACTGAAAAGAATGCTTAAATTTTCAACACCAGTTTTTGAGCTGAACTGAGCTCTTTTGGTCAAGTTTATTTAAAAGAAAAAATTCTGTATTTGAAACACAGGGTGCATTATTTAAATCTACTCAATATATCTCATAGAAAGTACTCAAAATAACTGAGACACTGGTATTCATACTTATCATTGTCTTGAACTTTAATTATTAATGGTTCAAAATCAATATAATTTTGTCCCCCAATACTAACTTAAAACTTTGAGTAAGACTAATGACCTTTGGCGTGTACCGCGCGCGAGGAGCATGGCCTCATGGGAGATTTTCTGCACGTTGAACGAGACAGACACACATCCACTGCAGACTTGGTAACGTTTTCAGGTAAGTGACCAATTCTTACATTAGCTGTCTTTATCCACACCGTTCTTTTATAACATGTTCTGAAGA
This sequence comes from Oreochromis aureus, assembly GCF_013358895.1. Taxonomy (NCBI): domain Eukaryota; kingdom Metazoa; phylum Chordata; class Actinopteri; order Cichliformes; family Cichlidae; genus Oreochromis; species Oreochromis aureus. The sequence goes on along the minus strand of NC_052946.1, from coordinate 3,867,212 downwards.
AAACGTTTGTCATGGTGGCTCACTTTTCGCAGCGTGTTTGTGCACGTTAATTTAAGTTTTCAACCCGTCTTCCAGTCAAGGCGGCGGGAAACCGCGCCCTTTTATCCTTTTACGTTCTGAGTCGCTATCTGCGTTCCGGGTAATTTGACCGGAATGTCCCGGTACCAGCGACCTGACCGTTTAATCGGGGGCATTTTAGGAACCACGTGAAAGCAGGTGTGCTCAGACATTTCTAGAAAATGGCCCTGTTGAGTCGCGGTGCGGAGGCTGCGGTGGTCACGCGGCCTGACTCACTCTGTCAGGTTGTTCAGGAGGAGATGAACAGACGTCATCAATGGCTTTGGTAACTAAGAAGACCTGCCCGCGGAACAGTTCATAGCAGCAACCATGCTGCTTAGCTTTCTTGTTCTATGTGGGGTCTTTCAGAGCATATACGACACTGCTTTCAGCTTTGTCCCGAACAGGGCCAGTTTTTGAGAGAACGCTGAGAGGACCGCCCGGGTCAGCAGATTACCTCATCCAGGGCCGGTCCAAAGTACTATTGGGCCTTAAGTAAATTTAGACTCGGGGCCCTACTTCCTTTCAGATCCCAGAAAATAATGAAAAAAAAAAGCTTTGGTCCTTTGGGTCAAGCCAAAAGTACCATCATTTCCAGTATAGTTACTCCCAATTTACATAAATAAATGTTTATTTCAATCCAAGCTAAAATTTCTTATAAGAGATTGATGTTATGGCAGATTACTCAGTGACATGTTTTGTAATGATAAAGTTTTGATTTGTATTTTTTCAGCACCATCTTCACCACCAGGAGAAAAAAATCTGCATCAACTACAAAGTAAAGCAGGTAATTTTACTCAGAGGACTTGATGTGTTAAATTTTGGAATGATATGATATTGTTTTATACAAGCTGAGTAGTGGATGGTGATACCACCTAAATATTTATACTGGTTTTGTGGTGGGTTATTTTAGTCATACAAATGCCAAATCTAAATTTTGAGAATTTTTCAGTTCGGTAAATATATTGATGAGTTCATGGTCTGTCATCTAGTGTCACCATACTATCTTTTTATTTATACAGCGTGGTGATGTGATTCAGATTACTTCAATGTGGTTAAGTATTGTACTTTGTTCCATGTTGACTTATTTGTAAGTTGTATCCTCCACCTGAATTGGTAGTGAGTATTGGTTATTCAATCAGTTAATCATACAAAAACTGTGTAAATATGGTTATACACCATTCTGTCATCTTCATACTGTGAGACATATTTTCTCACAATTTTTTTAGGTCACAGGTGATGAGATGGCAGTGTAAACTCTGCAAACATGAGGAGTCATCAAAAGTGTCACTACTCAAACATTATCGAGTGAAACATAGTACATTTGGTCATGGCTATTCCATACCCTGTCTTCATTTGAATTGTCCTTGCTCTTTAAAGACATGGGGTGCCTTGCGCTCACACTTGTCTAGGTCTCACAGTTCGCATGAAACGGAGCGAGCGACCGGCCCATCCCGCCAAACTTGACCAGCTGATAGCAAGGTTCACTGATCGCGCACATCAATCCACTGTTCAGTCAGCTGCAGTGACTAACAACACTGCCTTGCTAGCATTTGTCATCTCCAGGAAGGTGGAGGAAGCAGAGCTGCCAGAGGAGCTGAAAGGCTTTCTCTGTAAAGCCGCTGACGCGATTCTGAATATGTGCGCCACTTCAGCGGTGTGTTCCTCTCGCATCGCTGCCTGGCAGACGATGGTTCAGAGGGCAACCTGGCTCCGCCTCTTCCCTCCAAGATTATACAATCTCACAGGGAAATAGTGCAAGCAATTCATAACATAAAATTTAGAAGCTTAGTGGAAGATAATACTTTATGTTAAGGCTTTAATCTGCATACTGAACTACTCCACTTATATGGATTTATGTCTGGATGAGTAAATTAATCTTTTGCATGTTAGAAAATAAGGTCCAGGTTGCAAAAAATGGTAGTTTCACTTAAAGATTTTTTTTTTTTTGATTGAATCAGAATTTTGGCCTTCAGATTTTTTGGCCTTGGTTTTTTGTCCTCTCCCATCCAGGTCAGTGCAGAGTTTCATAGGATCACGACCCTGAACCTTGAACCAAAGTTCATGTCATCGTTGGACTTGTATTCATCCAAACTCCTGTCCTTGTTTCAAGCCAAGAAAGGTGCTGCTGGACAACACCACAGGGCACAGTTAAACCTTCTGCTTCAGGTAAGGAAGATTGCATTTTCTAACCACAAAAATGTTCCAACACAGCATTGAAGAGGCCCTTCCACTAAAAACGGCTTTTCTTAGGTTTCTGTTCAATATTTTAGCTCCACAGGTGTTCTTACCTTGATGGTGGGTGTGAAAACAGGTCAACAACAGAAAAAAAAATAGTTATGTTTAAGCTAGAAATGGTAAGTCATGTTTTAAATGTGCAAATTTTGCCTCAGTTGAGACTTCCTGTTTTACAGAGTGGAAATTCCATCGAGAAAAAACGAGAAGTCATCATCAGATGTCTCATTGACCATCTGGGAGAGGATCCAAGTGCCTTAATCAAAACCTTTGAGGTTGGTGCAATAAATCTGTTTTAGGAATATTAGTAGTTTATTTTAGCTTGTGAGATCATAGAAATGTTTTAAGATACTGTTCTAAAGAAGAAAAAAACCCACTTCAAAGCATACAAAAGAATAGCATTTGCTCAAAGATTTTGGAGCACAGTGTCCACATATTATGAGTACCGGTGATCTCATACAAATTAAACTTTTTGTTTCAATGTTTGGAAATATGTGAGCTTAAAACAGTTGTTTCTCTTTTTAAAGGACGGTGCTGATGCTGTCTTTGTTGAAGAGGCTTTGGCTGAGGAGGTGATGAAGATTTATCTGCTGCAGAATCAAGACAGGTCAGGCGAACCTACTGATGTGGGTATTGTTATTGAAGGCGTTACTGTTCTGGGCAAACTTGGGAATCTGAGCAAAGCCTGTTGCTATCTTTTGGGACTGTGCTATGCTCTGGATCTGAAATACCCCAAGAATCTCAAATGCACATTTGAAGCATTTCAAAAAGTGTTCATGGAGCTGGATCCAGGAAACCTTTCTGTCAAGGTTCAAAGACTGAAAAATGACCTCTGTTCATTGTAGACAAAATTTCACAGGGCTGTTCTTAAAGTGTTAGACTTGTTAAGTGACATGTAATGCTCATCAAAAGGTTCAGTTGCGGCATTACATTGTGTTGACATTCCTGTTCATAAATAATGTTTGTACCATAAACTGTGTTTTTGTATTAACTTTCCAGATTCACATTAAGGTGTAAATGGGAGAGTATCTTCTGTATGTTTTTTTTCTTAGCGCAATCCTTTTTGAAACCTTTTTATTTAAATTATGGATGTTTTTTGGTCACTCTTTAGTTATCTTCCCAATTTTTTGGAATCAAAATAAGATGTTCAAAAACTATGTCACAGTGCAAATGTTTTTTTTTTTTTCAGGATTTATATTTTTTTTGGGATCTTAATTTTATTTTTGTCATTTGACCTTTTCTGAAAAGGTAAAGCACTGCGTTCACTTGAGCCACTTTTATTCTTTGTATGGCAGGTACATTTTTCTTGTTGTTAGCATCAATATGCCAGTTTTACAGAGTTTTATCAAGCATGCCAATTTGGATGCAATTTTATTATATAAGGCTGTTGTGACTGAAATTTTATCCAAGTTTTATCCACTGAATGTAGAACAGATTTCAGCTCACTGTGTTCAGAGAAGGAATCTGCTAAATGTGATTCACAAAAAAAGCTGGTTAAAATAAATCATTGTGAACAATGTTGAACTGACGTGGTTCTTTTTTCGTGTGTGTGTGTGTGTGTGTGTGTAAACAAACACTTAATTGTAATTAATGTTTTTGCTTAAGTTAACTTTAAAATATTAAGTAAATTGAACCATTATTTAAAAACATAATTGTAATGGTGTAGGTTATATGTGCCAAGCATTTCAGCATTTCCTAATTAATATTTTATGTAGTTTGAACTTTTGGTTACTGTTGTTTTAACTTACATTTTCAATTGTATTTACTCAATTTTGTATGTTACTGTAACATCTTTAATTGTTCATAACAACTTATTCCATTTTAGTTGGATTTACTCAATTAAGGTGTATTTAAGAGATGTGATTGTTTTTGCATTTACTGATTATTTTTGAGTGTAAAAGTGTTGCACCAAAATATTTAAGTAATTATCAGTTTTAGTTCTTAGAGTGTAGCCATACATACTGACACACTTTGCCATCCTTTGTCAAACTGCAGAACATCCCGATATTTATATTTCTTGGCTACTGTTCACCTCAAATGCTGCTGCTTACATCAGAAAAACTGGGTAAGATCACATCACCTGACATAGGATATCCCTGCAGCCTGATATGCTGTCACATTAAAACAAAAAAAAAAAAAAAAAACACAAACACACTACACCTCCCATGAGACCTCATTAAGGCACTTTCTGCTGTGCTGATAGGGGGGGGGGGGAATTAAAAAAAAAAAAAAAAAAATGGGGCTCTCGCTTTGTACACTGGACTATATCGCTACCTCAGAAAGGCAGAGAAAAAAAGAAACTGCATGAGGAATAAAAGCACATTGTCTGAATTGTGCCTGCTCCCGCTCACTGTGTCACTGCTCATCCAAACATCAGCCCTGTCACAACATGATCTATGCCAAATGTTCCCGGTCTAGTGGGCCTGGGAATTTGGCAGCCAGTTTAAACACTCAAAAATAGAGGTACTGTTGTGATGTGAAGAATATGATCCACTAATAAAGACCCTTTTGAGAATAGCAGTCTTCTAGTATGAGGCTAATTAATGACTACGTGAGAGTGACTCGTTCAAGTTGTAATGTTCACCAGAACAATGCAATAATTCAAGCTAAGATCGGACAATTCAATAAAACAACCAAATAAAACACATTAATGCATTTAAAATCCCAACTGCTCAGATACTTGCAGGATGTGTAACTTGATAGTCAGATACAGCTGCAGGTAAGTGAAAGTCTTACAGCTGGGATAGGCTTATGGATAAGGGATTCAGTAGCTTAGCTTAACTCATAGCTGACTCACTAGCATGGATGGATGGATGGATTGTAACATTAAAGCCCACATTTGACATCTTGTCAAAATTTTGACAATTTCAAAAACATGTAAAGTAGGAGCACAGTGTTCTTTTCTGGTAGTTGGTCCTTTGCCCTTCCCTTGCAGTTTCATTACAAAATGATGAAGCATTGCGAGCTTTGACAGTACAGCATGAAAGCATGAAGCTAAAATTTCATAATGTGACATAGTAAACTGTCTTATAGCACAAAAATACAGTGTAATCTGAGCCTAGCATCACTCATGCTTTGCCATAGAACTGTTGGCAGCAGAGGCTAGGGTTTTACACCTTGTGTTAAACCCTAGTGTAACACACCCAAAGAAAGATTCTAGGTCTGACCAACCGTCTCAGTCGTGGGCAAAAAGATGAGAGTCAATGAAATTCTAAAAGATAATTTATTGACAAATAATCAAGAGATAAAATATAAAACAGTCCAGTGTCCCATTTATGAATCAAATAAAAACACACAGTCCCAAGGACAGAGCCAGCTATGCCACATGACCAGTTGCACTCCACGTGTTGCCTTTAACAGGGTTAGAAGTTGTTGTCTGAGACCCACCACCCTGCAAGCATATAGCCAGTGGTCACTCCAGCCTCTGCAACTCTGCTGCCTTTAGGCTGTGGCATATAATAGGCCCTGGCCTGCACAGAGAGACAAAATGACACATTCACTATAGAATTCATAGCGCAAAACCCATCCATCCCAAACATACCCAATTTCATCACATTACATACCTGCACAGAGAGACAAACGACACAGCAGTGTTTGTAGTGTGGGCTATAAGTAGACCAGTGTATCAGTGCAATGAAGCACACCTGCCTCTAATTAGTCCAACCCCATTCCAGCCATTGGCTCACCAAAAATGTGACACACACACACACACACACACACACACACACACACACACACACACAACCACTCCCAACCCAGTGCAACTTCACACAATAATATGGAGCTGAATCAACACGGGCACATTAGTCTACCATGTTACACCAGCCCCAAGGTGTCCACACCAATTCTGCAAAGACAGCTGTCAGTCTTCAGTCTGACAAGGTGCTCACGTCAACGGTAGCATTTAACTGTAAAGGCAACTTTATTTTTTGGATTATTGGTGTTACATTCCTGGTATTTCATTTGTGAAATCAAATTTATGTTGCTAAGATTTCTGATCTCTGAAATGGAATAATCACTTAGCCAACTGAGTTTAAATGTTGTATTCTTTCTTTTCCGAATCCCTGTTACCCAGGGGTCGGCAACCCGCGGCTCCGGAGCCGCATGCGGCTCTTTAGTCCTTATACTGCGGCTCCGCGTGGTTTGGGAAAATAAATTAGAAGTATTTAGCTGAAGTGCATTTTATTTGTGTTTAGTTCTTTTTTTAACTTGTAGTTCTAAATTGGAAGATTATTGTGATTTTGAAATATAAAAATAAAATTATATTCTATTATTTTTTTCATCGCTCAAAATAAGCGTCACACTCGCTTAAGCCGGTGTACCCGCCGAAACGCCGTGCATTTATTGAGACTTTCGACCCCAGATAGGCCAATAATGGATCTGGATCCACATTATGTCGGCAGCTGTTCTCCACCATGAACTATGTTAAAGACAAACACCGCTCACGCCTCACAGATGACAGCTTACAGTCCTGCGTGAAGATGAAAGCCCCGATTTGCAGACGCTGTGCGCAGAGGTTCGGGACCAGAAGTCTTATTGTAAACACATCACGGCAGACCCGACGATGTTTCCATGAACACGCTTTTCAGCATCTCTTTATTGAGCACTTTTCACACACGGTTGCTGTACGCATACAGCCGGCTGTAGCTTTTCAGCTCACAGCCCGACATACACCACCAACAACACAACAGCAGCAGAGAGAGCACAGGCTTTAAGGCGGCGAGGCGTGATTGCGGGTGCGCTCAGGTGCGTCCGCCTCCCCTGCAGCGGCGCTGCAGACCACGCCCCGCCACACACATTAACGTGGTAAAATACATATTTAGGCAGAATTTTGCAAATATCTATTTTTCATCTTTCAGCAGCATAGTGCTTTTTTCCAATTACTTTTTAAAAGTCAGGTCAAGGCTCCAACAGCCCAAAGGCGATATAAGGGAGGCGGCTCACAACAGTTTTTGTTTGCTACATGGATCATTTTAGTTCAGCTGGGTGTCTTTCCTTTTGTTATATTTCTTTAAGAGTTCAAAATGTGTTCATTACATAAATAAAATGTAATTTTCTCTGTAGCACTTCATGGATTTCATAAGCAGCACACCTTAGTTGCTCTGTGGATTCTTTTAAAAAGCAGTTAAAAACTTTTCTGTTCAAACAAGCCTTTTGTTGATCTACGTATTTTATATTCTTTACATTATTTACATTTGATCTTTTACATTGTGTATAAAGTCTATTGATTGTATTGTTTATTTGAATATTTGTGTACAGCGCTTTGTGACTGCCTGTCTGTGAAAAGCGCTTAATAAATAAACTTTACTTACTTACTTTAGATGTTCATACAAAGCACAAAGGTTAAAAACAATATATACAGTGTTAGCTTCATTTTAGATTTCAAAAAGTATTTGCGGCTCCCAGTGTTTTCTTTTGCGTGGAAACCGGGTCCAAGTGGCTCTTTGGGTGTTAAAGGTTGCTGACCCCTGCCTGTTACCAATGCCTTCGTAGAGAGAGTCTTGTCTCTTATGACAACAGCTTGGACTGACCAATGGAACTGCTACTCTTTGGAACATGTAAAGTGAAAAATTCAAGTTAAGAACATCTTTGGATACAGTTATAAGGAATTCTATACCTATGCACTCAAAAGAAGTGCATGCAGGAATTTAGAGGAAAGGAAAACATACAAGAGCATCTGAAGTAAGAGAAACTTTGAAACTATAGAATTGACTGTGTGCCTTTATAGTGGTGCTAGATTTGAATGCTAAACTGGTAAGGTTTAACTGGTACAGTTCTTGTTTTTCCAGTTCTTTCCAGGGTGCCTAAGTGCTTAGCTTGTGTGGGCATACCTGCTGTTGTTCCATGAGTCATAAAGCTGAACCTGTATGAGTTTTTGTTCCCTCTTCATTTATTTTAATTTGTATTAGTGTGACTTTATTTTATCCGCTTTATTTACCACTTTTGTGCATTGCAAATCCAGCTGTGACGCTCCTGTGCTGCATATCACCAAAATATTCAGAGCGCTGCCCAGGCTCACATACTGCTGCTGTCTCTTTGTAAACAAGTCCATCATTTCATGGATTATTATCCATGAAATGGTGGACTTGTTTAGTGATATTTCCTCCAGCTTCTCTATAAGTAGCAGTTGCTGGCTTGTGTTAAATACAAAATCAAGGAAGATAATTTTCAAGTAATTCACTACTGTCTATACAGGTGGAAGCTCTCTGCACAATTTTGATGATTGGATCGTCCACTCTGCAGCTGTTTCTACTTCACCTAAGTGCCCCTCTATGTATATATAGTCTCTATCTCCCCTTGTCTTTTGTCAGTTCATCTGTTTATGTTCCCGTGCCAGTTTACCTAACCTTGTGTCATGCAGAGCTTCTAGCTATAGTGTGTATTTCTAGTTTTAAGTTTCAGTAAGAAGAGCAAGAACAAGGAGCCATCATGGAAGGACAGGCCCCTGCATGGCATGTACCACCAGCAGATAGAAGAAGTGGCTCATATCAAGAAATCCTACCAGTGTCTGGACAAAGCTGGACTGAAAGACAGCACATAGCGGAATGGGAGCAAGCTTTAAGCACAAGATCGGTAGAAGCTCAGCCCCTATGGTTGCAGCAGATGGCCCCGCCCCTCCCTGAGCCTCGTTCTGCTGTGGTTTTTTCCTCTTAGAAGGAAGTTTTTCCTTCCCACTGTCACCAGTTGCTTGTTCATAGGGAGTGATTGTTGGGGTTTTCTCTGTATAATTGTAGGGTCTTTACCTTACAATATTCTCTTCTTGGCTCTGATTAGGCTAGATTTTGTCAGGAAATACCATTTGGTTTTCAAATGGGGGGAAAAATAACTGAGCAAAACCGTACATATTGTAAAAATTCTGAGTTTTGCAGCATTGTGTTAATCTGTATGGACACAGTTTCAACAGTAAGTGAGTTAGTGGAAATATCTGGGGTTCTGGGAACTAAAACAAGGCTCTGTTTTGAATCAAATTAAAGCCATCAAAGGTTCAATGTCAGTGAGCAGTGTGGACAGACAAGAAATCAAAAGACACAACCGTTCACATAAAACACATAAAACAGTAAAAAACCATAGGAAGTCCTCGTATGTCGTTTTGTCATTGCTTAAGAAGGACCTTCTCTCTATGAATAAAACCATTGTTCTAGGGCATTGAGTGATTTTTCCATTGTCTCTATTTCCATGTGGGCACAGTGAATATGATAGCTGGCATGCTTATACAGTGTCATGATGTGGTGCTGTGAAACTGTATAGCTAGTTCAACAGCAAGTAATGTCACCATGATATCCTGATCCACAGACACAAGCTGTAACCAGACTCCAGTGCTCCCATCACCACTTAGATTTCTCTAATCATGCTGATTTAAAGGTCACTGTGCTTCTCAACCTATTCAAATTATTTTTAGTGGTAAAGCAAAATGCATAATGCAATTATTAACCTGATTATGACTGTTAGTAGTAGCAGCTGCTGTTATGTATTAGTCATAGGAGTAGTACTTTTTATTATGCTGTACTCAACAAATCCTGAATTTTGGTCTTCAGTGGTTTGGCATATTGCAAAATTAGCTGAAACACACACTACCAGCTATGTAAGAAAAAGTGGGGGATAATTCCTGTCTTGGTCTGTATGTGTTTGAGAGAGAAAGAGAGAGATGGTGTAAGAGCGATCGAGCCAGTAACTTGGCTCCTAGCAGTGCTTAAAACAAACCTAGTTCTGGGAATATCCCAGAGGGACTAAGGAAAACTATAAGGGAAACATCTACACACATGCTCACACATACACACACTTGGACTATTCTGAAAGTACACAGAGCTCGCTTAAAGAGAAGCCCCTGCTCCCTGAAGTCTACTATCCTCCTGTGTGGAAAAATGATTTCAAAAAGATCTGCAACATTCACAGTACTCTGACTGTCTTTGCTTCTCTATAACATATATTACAGAGCCGTTTTTTTTCCCAAACTATAATTATACAATCCCTTTAAATATGTAGAAACATGTAGAATAGAATTTTCCTACTAAATGAAAACGATGTATGTATTTTTAATGTATTAATTCTAAATTTGTGGGAATGCATCAAGACGGGAGAAGAACATGGAGAAATAAAAGGAAAAGGGGACAGAAATAAGAGAGAAAACAGTTGGGGTGGGGGCAAAAGTGAGGATGAAGCAAACAGACATGCTGGGTCCCCAGCTGCTGCATCTGTAACAAAGCACACTTAAACGATACACAACACCTGAAAGACAAAGCAGAGGGAGGTACACAAACATAAAATACAACTTTGCTGTGTGTGCGTGTGCCTGTGTGAGTGAGAGAGAGACAGAGAGAGAGGATGTGAGTCTTTATATGAGCGTTTGTCATGAAACCCTAGAGCCACCAAGTCCCAAGGGGGGGACCCTACCCTTAAAAACAATGTGCCAGAGGGACCAAGGCCCAGGAAGCACCAGACCCAGACCTAGCCACACACACACACACACACACACACACACACACACACACACACACACACACAGAAACTGCACAGAGACGTCCATTCCCATTCACCCCACCCTTTGAAGTGTGGACCCCCCCATCATAGCCAGCAGTGCTGCAGCCAACCGGTCCCCCAATCACCAGCCAACCTTGGTGCCAGGCAGGGTGTAGTAAATGGGTGTGTAGATGACCCACCTACTCCGCTCCCCACTTTTATTCATACAAATGTATATGTATGAGTAAAATATTCTTTTTGTTTTCTATTAAATAAACTCAAAAAACACCTGCCTGTACATTTAAACAAACTTTAAAGGTTGACAGACACTTGCTTTTCAGGTTTCGAGTCACTGACTAAAAAAGCTCCTTTTGATGGAATGTGATGTAACATGTTTACTGAAGGCTCATTCAGAGAAACTTAAATGTCCATAGATACATGCTTCCTGATATGTGCCAGATCAACATGTAAACTAGATAGTATTCAATGACAGAGCATCTGCTGTTATGCTGTTATGGAGTTACTGTGCATACCTGAGAAGGTATCGAGTTTTGCAGCAAGAGCCACACTGGTTTAAAAAACTGGTGTCATTTCTTGGAGAATGTGTGACATTCCCCACTTGAATATAACTGAGGTGTGCATTTCACAGATGATGCACAGCAAATTCAATTTCATGCCCTGTAATTTTAGCAAAATATGCAAGGTGTTAGTTGCACTTCTCTCTCGGGTTTTCAAACTAACAAAAGTAAAAAGACTCAATATGACTATAGGCTATGCTTTTAACTCATTCTCAACCAGAAAATGCACCTTGTTGCTCTATAATCTATACTTTAAAAAACAATCTAACTAAAGTAGGGCACAGCCTAGCTATTGCTTAGGTTGCTCTAAACTTGCTGGTGTGAACACTCGCCTACTGCAGAAATACCTACATATTTTCATTCAGATATTTTGAAAAGATTTACAATAAGCTGCAGATTAATAGCGATTTAAAGAAAACCACCATCAGGATAAGGATGTCCAGTTCAAATCTTACTATTGTGTTTGACAGGAAAGCAAAAGAATATAGTTTAGATGTGGTGGATAACTTTTTGATCAGCATTTCTCCCTTACTTTTAATCAATACCTCACTGCTTTACACACTCTAAAGCAGTGTGTATATTGTATACATGTGTATAAACACCCATCTCGCCCCTGCGGGCGGTTTATCCTTCAAGCTCGGGTCCTCTACCAGAGGCCTGGGAGCTTGAGGGTCCTGCAGTATCTTAGCTGTTCCCAGGACTGCGCTCTTCTGGACAGAGATCTCCGATGTTGTTCCCGGGATCTGCTGGAGCCACTCGCCTAGCTTGGGAGTCACCGCACCTAGTGCTCCGATTACCACGGGGACCACCGTCACCTTCACCCTCCACATCCTCTCGAGCTCTTCTCTGAGCCCTTGGTATTTCTCCAGCTTCTCGTGTTCCTTCTTCCTGATATTGCTGTCATTCGGAACCGCTACATCGATCACTACAGCCGTCTTCTTCTGTTTGTCTACCACCACTATGTCCGGTTGGTTAGCCACCACCATTTTGTCCGTCTGTATCTAGAAGTCCCACAGGATCTTAGCTCGGTCATTCTCCACCACCCTTGGGGGCGTCTCCCATTTTGACCTCGGGACTTCCAGGTTATACTCGGCACAGATGTTCCTGTACACTATGCCGGCCACTTGGTTATGGCGTTCCATGTATGCCCTGCCTGCTAGCATCTTGCACCCTGCTGTTATGTGCTGGATTGTCTCTGGGGCATCTTTACACAGCCTGCACCTGGGGTCTTGCCTGGTGTGATAGACCCCAGCCTCTATGGATCTTGTACTCAGAGCTTGTTCCTGTGCTGCCATGATTAGTGCCTCTGTGCTGTCTTTCAGTCCAGCTTTGTCCAGCCACTGGTAGGATTTCTGGGTATCAGCCATCTCCTCTATCTGCCGGTGGTACATACCGTGCAGGGGCCTGTCCTTCCATGATGGTTCCTCGTCTCCCTCCTCTTTCTTGGGTTTCTGCTGCCTGAGGTATTCACTGAGCATGCTGTCAGTTGGGGCCATCTATATATATATATCTATATCTATATCTATATCTATATCTATATCTATATATATATAGATATATATACATATTTATATGGGAGTCGTGGGTTCATCTGTATACAGTAAGGCTAGACCCCCCCCCTGCTAACAATTCCATCATTTCTGCTGAGCTATTCAGGACATTAAGCCCACAGTTTCATCCTGAGGAACAAATTCACAATGCAGTCTCATTAATGCAGAAAAAAAATGACAGGGATTCCTATCAATTTTAAACTCTGGGATTGGAAACTGTTGAGTCTTCCACTGAAAACCTGTCAGTCATAGGCAGATATCAAACTGTCAACGATGATGGTAGTTTATAGTACGGGTCTCCACAAGTTACAGTGTTTCACCTGTTGTTTTTCACCTTACACATTAGACTTCAGATCATGGACAGTTGTCCCCAGAAGTTCTCACAGACATTGCCAAAGGCTGTAGTTTAAAAACCTGTAATAATTAAAAGAAAGCTCTCAGTTTAAAAGTATGTCTCCTAAACACTTCTCTGTCTCTGTGAACACCACATTTTAAACAGTGATTCCCAGCTGGCATACCTAATAGTACACAGTGAATATGAACGCACTGAGTTTTAAACTTGAGAGCACTGGTTGTACAATGTTTGTTATTACTGACCTTGTGCAGAAAAAATAAGGCTCCGGCATCCAGCCAGGTGTGAGCAGCAGGGAGGCCAAAGCACTGAGCTCACTTGAGCATGTGATTAGGGAAGGAGGTGTGATTAAGAAATATGCGCGAATTACACTCACACATCGAGGGCCGTCTGGAGAACAAAGCATTCTGAAAGAACATGTTTAATACTGATGTGTTTTTCGTTCTCACCTTCTAAAGCTTTTTAGTTTTGGGTTGTTGTTTTTTTAAATAAAGGAAATTTTCACTTCTTTTAGCGGCACAGGAACTCTTAAGAGAGAACATAACTTTGTTCTCACTGAGCTCTGGATCGCTTTTTCCACAGTGTACAAAAAGACACATTCACAATCAGATAACATATATTTTTACTTTTATTTTTCACTCCCTTTTTGCTAGAGGGTCCTGCGCAGTCCTAGGAACAGCTAAGATACTGCGCAAGACCCTCAAGCTCCCAGGCCTCTGGTAGAGGACCCAAGCTTAAAGGATAGACCGTGGGGTGAGAGGGGGATTTTTATATCGCCCTCTCACACACACACACATATATATGTGTGTGTGTGTGTGTGCTCCTGTCTAGCTATCTTTGTGAGGACCGAAATCTGCATTCTACTATACTTGTGAGAACCAGCAGTCACTTGTGAGGACACACAACCCGGTCCTCACATTTTTGAAGGCATTTAAAGGCATTTTTGAGGCTCAAAATGTGGTTTTAGTGTCAGGGTTACAATTAGCTTATGGTTAGGGTTAGGCATTCATTTTTAATGGTTAGGGTAAGGGGCTAGGGAAACCATTATGTCAATGAGGGTCCTCACTAAGATAGCTGAACAGGGTTGTGTGTGTGTGTGTGTGTGTGTGTGTGTGTGTGTGTGTGTGTGTGTGTGTGTGTGTGTGTGTGTGTGTGTGTGTGTGTCTTTTAGTTTTACATTTTTCATACGTCATCTGGGGAGAGGACTGCCAGGACCTGTGTCCTTGACTGCTGGCCAAATCACAAAGTACCGAATCCTTACAGCCCTCCCCTGCTAGTAGTGGGCCCACAGGAGGGTGGGCCCATGTATCCATGTATTGCTTTTGGGTTGTGCCTGGCTTGGCCCTATGGACTAAGGCAGGTACAATGAAGGATTTGACTGAAAATTTGTGAAGAGCACAGTCTTTATTGTAGTGTAATTTTGAATTTAGAACAGCTTATTTTTATGAAATATATGAAAAATCAGTTCATACACTTACAACAGTAGAATTGACCAGTGGCAAATATAATAGTGTCATTTGCCAATATACATCTCTGGAGATGTATATTGAAGATGTGGATTGCTTTGGAATTGAAATACAGCACTCAAAATTTATGAGAAAGATGATACATTTCTTTACCCAGAAGACGTTTAAAAGGAATAGGAATGAAGGGAAACTGATCATAGTTTGATTTGATGACTAAAAACTGTGTTTCTGTCACTAGATTCCCTCTCAGTATTGAGAACGGCACATGCAGCAGAACACCAACAATCTGAGGAGATGGCGATTTAGAGTCAGACTGTGTCATGTTAAGTTGCTAACTACTTGAAGTATTTCTGAAGTTAATAAACACTGACCCTTTTATTTTTCCTTTTTGATATAACTATTATACTGCACCTAAATATACTGTATGTACAGCAAGGATACTTATGTTTGTCAAAAGAACAATCAGCTGACATGGGCTCACACTCACTTGGAGATCAATAAAAAGGATGACTGACTGACAGGCTAATTGACTGCATCATTGCTGCCGTCATCAGCTGTTTACCTGTGTTTCTTTTGGCCTTGCTTATCAATAAACTGCCCAACCTGGGGTCCTCAGGGGACCTTCTGGTACACCGTCTGCCTGCACAAATATTTGACTGCAGCATAGAGCCACTAACATCATGAGATGCAAGCAGGTCAGTGGCATGAGGTTTGCGGAGGCATGTGGGATGAACAGTGAGGTCTTGCAACATGTCTATATTTACACACTGATAAGCAGTGCTGGAAAGTGACTACTAGTGCTCGACGTACAATGTAGGATAATAATGTAGGATTATAGGATAAATTTGAGTATGCTTTAAACACTGATTGGATAAGTAAAGCATCCTCTGAAACCATAAATGTGTTCTTTATAATAGTCATTTAGCTCATGCTGCTGATGTCCTGATGGGTCAAACAACAGCATCGCTCTACAGTAAAGCCATACATTAGTTACAGGATTAATACTAACAAACAGTACAAGGTATTATCTTCAGTTAAGGAGAACTATTTTCTTTTCTGAAGCGAGCTGATACCTTATCCCACAGCTAACTGAACTAAGTAACTAATTACTTTTGAAAATAAGTAATCAGTAAAGTAACGGGATTACTTTTTTTGGAGAAGTAATCAGTAATTAATAGCTAATTACTTTTTTCAAGTAACTTGACCAAAACTGCTCACCATCTGGAGGTGGAGGAGGTGGAGGAGGTGGAGGAGGTGCGCGAGGGGCTGCTCGCGGTGGAGTGCCGGAGCCAAGGCAGCAAACACTAAAACAGAGTGTGTAAAGAGTGACAAAATAAAAGCCATACAAAGAGCCACAGACTCGTGTCGGGGCCTGTTCACACTCTGTTTTGTTTTGAATGCCAGTTCATCATCCAGCCATACCATTAAAGTAGACCAGTCTGTTTCTGCTTGCATTGTTTTCTAGCTTTAATAAACAGGACGTTTTATTTTGCAAAAGTAATTATCTTTGTCATTAGACCAGTTTTTGTGTACATGCTTTTGCTTAAGTGTTATGTCATTCTAATTTATAATTATCATCTAGAGGATATTGTTATATTATCAAATCACACACACAAATATGTTTTTTCATGAGGTCATCGCGTACGTTTTGGCTGTTTGGGATGGCTGGAAATAGGAATATTTCAAACTTCATTCATCAAAAAGAACATCCCAAACCATGACTGCACATTCCTCATATGGAAATCTGTCATCATTTCAGTTCTTATGTTCTTTTGAATGTAATTGAAGACATAAATTGTCCCTTTCACTGAGGTTTCATGTGGACAAGGCTCTTACTTAAGCATGTTTTTTTCTTATCAGAAACACATGTACCATCCCAACTCGTCTCACACATCCTAAAAAAATGTCCTCTTTGATTTTCTGCTGGTAGGAAGATATAATTTTGCATTGCAGTTATGTGAACATTTATGGTGAATAAAGTAGGTCTTCACAGGGAAAAGGATTACACCTCCCAAACCCAATGTGATTGAGCATCTACTTTAAAGGCCAGAGTCATTTCAGTCCAAGCAGGCCCTGTTTGTAACCCCAAAAACCAAAAAGACTGCTGCCAAAAACAACACCACGGGAGAAATATAGGAATTGTTTTTTAGGGACGAGAGTCCCAATGAGGAAAATTTTTTTTTACTGTATTTACAGATTGATGTTGTTGCCCAATTCTGTATCTGATTAAATATAATGGAGATACACAGAATACTACATATTTTATATGTACAAACAAATTCAATTCTTGTATCCGTCTGCACTGTTTCCATCTGTTTTGTAATCTCAGAAAATCTCAGAAAACTCGTTGAATCCTGTGTTTGGCTTTGACCTGGATGCTGGATAATTGTTTGTGTAATATAATACAGCACAGAGGGCTTTCAAAGCATCCCACAACTGTAAATACACTAAGTCTATTTATAATGGAAGTCGCTCTAAGAACACATGAGAAGGATTTGAATTTTAGACAGGACTGGCAAAGAGTATCTGGTTAATTTTAATAATAAGTAATACTTTACAGACTAAATGCACCACTTCTGAAACAGTCATGTGAAAGCTAAAACAGAAACAAGGACCCACATCAGTGCATTTCCAGAGTTACACAATGTTCCATGATTTCCTGACAAAAAGAACCTTCTAGGACTTTTGTGTTCAACTAGTAAGTTACATGTAAATAATAAGGGGACATCATGGGGTGGAGAGGTACCAGACCAACTACTGAAAGATGATCAATTCAATTCAGTTCAGCTTTATTTGTTTATTTTTATTTTCGATCATCAGTCAACTCACGGCGCTTCACATTGGGAAGGAAAAAATACATTTTTACAGGGACAAACCTCCAGCAGAACCAGGCATATTAGAATATAAATAATAAATAAACCTACAGGGAGTGAAAATAGGTGAGTGAAGAAGAAATGTTCAGTGCATCACGGGAAGTCTCTCAGCAGCCTAACTAAAGGATGGCTCAGGCTCTCTTGATCCAGCTCTAACTATATGCTTTAGCAAAAAGGAACGGTTTTTAGATTAATCTTAAAAGTAGAAATAATGCGTCTGTCTCCCAAATCCAAACTGGGGCATGAATCTGCATTGTAATCCATTATTGAAAGATTAAATGTTATCAAAAATGGTCAGGCAAAATAGGATTTTCAGGAAATACTGTAAAATGTTCAGTTTCTATGCCATATGACAGAAGAGGATAAGAGGAGAGACGGTGCAGCGAGGTATGTAAGACTGAGACTTTATAAACATTACATCTACCTTAAAGATTCCTGAACCTAGAATGTGCATTCGTTGGTACACTTTGATTTAACTGCAAATATCCAGTGTTCAATTGGATGTTCAGTTATTTTTCACAAGTCATATGAAGTGTGATGCAATTTTTTTTTTTTTTTTGCTGCCGTCATCAGCTGTTTACCTGTGTTTCTTTTGGCCTTGCTTATCAACAAACAGGCCGACCTGGGGTCCTCAGGGGACCTTCTGGTACACCGTCTGCCTGCACAAATATTTGACTGCAGCATAGAGTCACTAACATCATGAGAATTACTATTTTTTTAATTGGTGACACTTCTTTCAAATTGAAAAGACAATTTCCTTTTCCTTCCATTACTTTGGGATGTAGATCAAATTGAAATTAATAGGTAAAATTATATATGACAGACACTTCTGTTTAGGCAGCTGGGTCTCAGAATATGCAAAATATGAAAAAAAGAGTCCTTCTTCAAAATATAGGATTACAGTTAGGGCTGCAGCAAGGGTCATTCATCATCAATGACCCCAAAGGGTTAATGTATGCACATTTTTTAAAGATAACCAAGTGGCTTTGTTGTGCAGTCTTAAACCAATAATAATTGAAAAAACACAGATTACCTTAAAACTAATATTAAAGAAAGTCTAAGATGGACTGAACTGTGATTTACAGCATGTGATTTTTTGCAGGTGTGTGAATGTGTAAAATGTGAGAAAAAAACATGCAACTGAGTATGCACGTGTAACCTGAACTAAAAAGAATAAGATTGGAAATATAGCTGACCTAGTAGTGCTGAAAGAGCTTATATGAAGGTCAATGCAATCCACCTAGCCAGGGTATCAAAAGTCTCTGATACACACACACACGTGGACAAGCGCACCCACACACATCCTCTTTTACCCGTGAGTAATACCCAAACAGACAGCTGACACTGAATGTCAAGATTTTGCAGCAAATTTAGCAACAACACAATTGTGCAACCGCCCTGTTCATTACATAAGAACCAGCATGATTTCATAGCCCCGGCGTAGCCTGCTTACCCTGGCAGCCCAAAAATGATCTCATAGTTCACAAACTGTCAGGCTCCCACCTGGTGGAGCAGTATTTATGGGGGCTATTATTTTCGTCCATATCCATACAAAATTATTTTACCTTGTACCCAATCTTCAGGTAAATGATGCCATGATTAGGCATGTCAGTTGCTCAGTCTCATCCTGGTATCCCACCTCTGTCTTTAAGCATGAAAAGGAAACATTTGATGTAAAACTCTCCATACATCAAACGAGCATTCTGTGGATAATTATTATTATTGTTTTGTTCAAATTTTGTCTTAAAACTGTTGTGATTATGGCAGTCACCCTGAGTCACTCTACAAGTACAGATGCCCTTTGTTTCTATAACAACAATGTTATTTCATTATTGTCCTTTCTCACACTAATATATTTCCCTTATTTATGTTTAATTTCTTTTTGAAGCTGAATTTGATTACATTAGATATTTATATCTTATATTTATATTTATATTAGATATTTATATCTAGTATTTCTAGTATTTATCTATTATTTTTATAATAGATAGATTTATTTTATAAGGTTAGGAGCTCTGTGAGGATCATACATCATATATGCTTTATTTGTTTCTTGACCTAGAAATCAATTTAATCTTTCACCATGAACTCAGAGGGATGAGGGTTAAGGAGGATCCCTGAGAAGCTGTGAGTGATGATACGCAGGACCATCCTTTTACCTGACAGACTTGGCTTTATTAGAAATCTGTTGGTGTTTGAATGCCGCAACAGATCTGCATGACCTGAAATTTAAATCGGAGTTTGATACCAAAGTAGAGACATAACAAAACCAACTCATTTGGTTCAGTTTTAACACCAAGATTTTAACTCACTATGAACGGGTTTCTTCTTTCACGAACCCTCCAAGGTCTAAATCATTACATTTTAGGACATCGTCAGGTCTCAGGAAAAAAGTTGTCAGGTCTCAGACTCACACGAAAAAATGTCAGGTCTCAGAATCACACGAAAAATTGTCAGGTCTCAGAATCACACGAAAAATTGTCAGGTCTCAGACTCACACGAAAAAATGTCAGGTCTCAGACTCACACGAAAAAATGTCAGGTCTCAGAATCACACGAAAAATTGTCAGGTGTCAGACTCACACGAAAAATTGTCAGGTCTCAGACTCACACGAAAAATTGTCAGGTCTCAGAATCACACGAAAAATTGTCAGGTCTCAGAATCACACGAAAAATTGTCAGGTCTCAGACTCACACGAAAAATTGTCAGGTCTCAGAATCACACGAAAAATTGTCAGGTCTCAGAATCACACGAAAAATTGTCAGGTCTCAGAATCACACGAAAAAATGTCAGGTCTCAGAATCACACGAAAAATTGTCAGGTCTCAGAATCACACGAAAAATTGTCAGGTCTCAGAATCACACGAAAAATTGTCAGGTCTCAGACTCACACGAAAAATTGTCAGGTCTCAGAATCACACGAAAAATTGTCAGGTCTCAGAATCACACGAAAAATTGTCAGGTCTCAGAATCACACGAAAAATTGTCAGGTGTCAGACTCACACGAAAAATTGTCAGGTCTCAGACTCACACGAAAAATTGTCAGGTCTCAGAATCACACGAAAAATTGTCAGGTGTCAGACTCACACGAAAAAATGTCAGGTCTCAGACTCACACGAAAAATTGTCAGGTCTCAGAATCACACGAAAAATTGTCAGGTCTCAGACTCACACGAAAAATTGTCAGGTGTCAGACTCACACGAAAAAATGTCAGGTGTCAGACTCACACGAAAAATTGTCAGGTCTCAGAATCACACGAAAAATTGTCAGGTCTCAGAATCACACGAAAAATTGTCAGGTGTCAGACTCACACGAAAAATTGTCAGGTCTCAGAATCACACGAAAAATTGTCAGGTCTCAGAATCACACGAAAAATTGTCAGGTGTCAGACTCACACGAAAAAATGTCAGGTCTCAGACCCACACGAAAAATTGTCAGGTCTCAGAATCACACGAAAAATTGTCAGGTCTCAGAATCACACGAAAAATTGTCAGGTCTCAGACTCACACGAAAAATTGTCAGGTCTCAGACTCACACGAAAAAATGTCAGGTGTCAGACTCACACGAAAAATTGTCAGGTCTCAGACTCACACGAAAAATTGTCAGGTCTCAGAATCACACGAAAAATTGTCAGGTGTCAGACTCACACGAAAAATTGTCAGGTCTCAGAATCACACGAAAAAATGTCAGGTGTCAGACTCACACGAAAAATTGTCAGGTCTCAGACTCACACGAAAAATTGTCAGGTCTCAGAATCACACGAAAAAATGTCAGGTGTCAGACTCACACGAAAAATTGTCAGGTCTCAGACTCACACGAAAAAATGTCAGGTGTCAGACTCACACGAAAAATTGTCAGGTCTCAGACTCACACGAAAAAATGTCAGGTCTCAGACTCACACGAAAAAATGTCAGGTCTCAGAATCACACGAAAAATTGTCAGGTCTCAGAATCACACGAAAAATTGTCAGGTCTCAGACTCACACGAAAAATTGTCAGGTCTCAGACTCACACGAAAAATTGTCAGGTCTCAGACTCACACGAAAAATTGTCAGGTCTCAGAATCACACGAAAAATTGTCAGGTGTCAGACTCGCACGAAAAAATGTCAGGTCTCAGACTCGCACGAAAAAATGTCAGGTCTCAGAATCACACGAAAAATTGTCAGGTCTCAGAATCACACGAAAAATTGTCAGGTCTCAGACTCACACGAAAAATTGTCAGGTCTCAGACTCACACGAAAAATTGTCAGGTCTCAGACTCACACGAAAAAATGTCAGGTCTCAGACTCACACGAAAAAATGTCAGGTCTCAGAATCACACGAAAAAATGTCAGGTCTCAGAATCACACGAAAAATTGTCAGGTCTCAGAATCACACGAAAAAATGTCAGGTCTCAGAATCACACGAAAAATTGTCAGGTCTCAGACTCACACGAAAAATTGTCAGGTCTCAGACTCACACGAAAAAATGTCAGGTCTCAGAATCACACGAAAAATTGTCAGGTGTCAGACTCACACGAAAAATTGTCAGGTCTCAGACTCACACGAAAAATTGTCAGGTCTCAGAATCACACGAAAAATTGTCAGGTCTCAGAATCACACGAAAAATTGTCAGGTGTCAGACTCACACGAAAAATTGTCAGGTCTCAGACTCACACGAAAAATTGTCAGGTCTCAGAATCACACGAAAAATTGTCAGGTGTCAGACTCACACGAAAAAATGTCAGGTGTCAGACTCACACTTAAAAAAAAATGTCAGGTCTCAGACTCACACGAAAAATTGTCAGGTCTCAGAATCACACGAAAAATTGTCAGGTCTCAGAATCACACGAAAAATTGTCAGGTCTCAGAATCACACGAAAAATTGTCAGGTGTCAGACTCACACGAAAAATTGTCAGGTCTCAGACTCACACGAAAAATTGTCAGGTCTCAGAATCACACGAAAAATTGTCAGGTGTCAGACTCACACGAAAAAATGTCAGGTCTCAGACTCACACGAAAAATTGTCAGGTCTCAGAATCACACGAAAAATTGTCAGGTCTCAGACTCACACGAAAAATTGTCAGGTGTCAGACTCACACGAAAAAATGTCAGGTGTCAGACTCACACGAAAAATTGTCAGGTCTCAGAATCACACGAAAAATTGTCAGGTCTCAGAATCACACGAAAAATTGTCAGGTGTCAGACTCACACGAAAAATTGTCAGGTCTCAGAATCACACGAAAAATTGTCAGGTCTCAGAATCACACGAAAAATTGTCAGGTGTCAGACTCACACGAAAAATGTCAGGTCTCAGACCCACACACGAAAAATTGTCAGGTCTCAGAATCACACGAAAAATTGTCAGGTCTCAGAATCACACGAAAAATTGTCAGGTCTCAGACTCACACGAAAAATTGTCAGGTCTCAGACTCACACGAAAAAATGTCAGGTGTCAGACTCACACGAAAAATTGTCAGGTCTCAGACTCACACGAAAAATTGTCAGGTCTCAGAATCACACGAAAAATTGTCAGGTGTCAGACTCACACGAAAAATTGTCAGGTCTCAGAATCACACGAAAAAATGTCAGGTGTCAGACTCACACGAAAAATTGTCAGGTCTCAGACTCACACGAAAAATTGTCAGGTCTCAGAATCACACGAAAAAATGTCAGGTGTCAGACTCACACGAAAAATTGTCAGGTCTCAGACTCACGAAAAAATGTCAGGTGTCAGACTCACACGAAAAATTGTCAGGTCTCAGACTCACACGAAAAAATGTCAGGTCTCAGACTCACACGAAAAAATGTCAGGTCTCAGAATCACACGAAAAATTGTCAGGTCTCAGAATCACACGAAAAATTGTCAGGTCTCAGACTCACACGAAAAATTGTCAGGTCTCAGACTCACACGAAAAAATTGTCAGGTCTCAGACTCACACGAAAAATTGTCAGGTCTCAGAATCACACGAAAAATTGTCAGGTGTCAGACTCGCACGAAAAAATGTCAGGTCTCAGACTCGCACGAAAAAATGTCAGGTCTCAGAATCACACGAAAAATTGTCAGGTCTCAGAATCACACGAAAAATTGTCAGGTCTCAGACTCACACGAAAAATTGTCAGGTCTCAGACTCACACGAAAAATTGTCAGGTCTCAGACTCACACGAAAAAATGTCAGGTCTCAGACTCACACGAAAAAATGTCAGGTCTCAGAATCACACGAAAAAAATGTCAGGTCTCAGAATCACACGAAAAATTGTCAGGTCTCAGAATCACACGAAAAAATGTCAGGTCTCAGAATCACACGAAAAATTGTCAGGTCTCAGACTCACACGAAAAATTGTCAGGTCTCAGACTCACACGAAAAAAATGTCAGGTCTCAGAATCACACGAAAAAAATTGTCAGGTGTCAGACTCACACGAAAAATTGTCAGGTCTCAGACTCACACACGAAAAATTGTCAGGTCTCAGAATCACACGAAAAATTGTCAGGTCTCAGAATCACACGAAAAATTGTCAGGTGTCAGACTCACACGAAAAATTGTCAGGTCTCAGACTCACACGAAAAATTGTCAGGTCTCAGAATCACACGAAAAATTGTCAGGTGTCAGACTCACACGAAAAAATGTCAGGTGTCAGACTCACACGAAAAAATGTCAGGTCTCAGACTCACACGAAAAATTGTCAGGTCTCAGAATCACACGAAAAATTGTCAGGTCTCAGACTCACACGAAAAATTGTCAGGTCTCAGACTCACACGAAAAAATGTCAGGTCTCAGAACACGAGCTATCAGACAGAGAGAAAATCTTCCTGCAGGTGGCGCTGTTGTCACGTCCCACCAATGACTGTAGTGACAGCTGCAGTCACGGAGAAACTTGCGTATCTCTGTTCGGGAATAGCAGATAGAGCGTAGGCTCTGAGAGGCGGGCCAGCGTTTACGCTTCGAAAACACGACCGAGTGTTTTAACCTGACAGCCTGAGGTGTTCTTCAGTAAACTGGACTACCTGACAGAAGGACCCGAGGCCCCGCTGCACTGTTTCGGTAAGTTAAATGTGTTTGTAAGCTAATCCGTAACTACCGTCCTTAGCTAGGTCCTGAGACCTAGCTAGCTAAGATGTCAGGGTTCGTTTAGCTAATCTGTGCAGGTGAATGCATTTACTAAAGAAATCAAGAGAAACGCCCCGGGCTGCTCAGTCACTTACTGTTACTGTACTTTTATTATTATACTGTAAAAGCAACAGGCTGCATCCTGCTTCAGCTCCTGTGCAGAGCTGAATATTAAACATATGCAAACAACAGCATGTTTTCAGTCTCTTGCCACATCTGTAAAGACAGTAACATCTTTTTAAAAGCTTGTACTTCAGTAACTCCTCATTAATCAGGAACTATGGATTAAAGTACTGTAGTCTACTGTAATACTGAAAAAATGTAAGAGAAGAACTTCAGATCCTGAGTGTGTGAGGACAGAAGAATCAGCTTTATTTCAATGTTGAGGGATAAAATTTATATTTGAGTTTGATGGTTCTGTTCTCTTTGTGATTACA
Source organism: Oreochromis aureus (assembly GCF_013358895.1). Classification (NCBI taxonomy): domain Eukaryota; kingdom Metazoa; phylum Chordata; class Actinopteri; order Cichliformes; family Cichlidae; genus Oreochromis; species Oreochromis aureus. The sequence goes on along the minus strand of NC_052946.1, from coordinate 3,842,119 downwards.
GGAGCTGCCCTCAGATTCAGACCTCAGCCCCATCGAGTGACAGCAGACAGATCATCCAACATGTTAACTGCAAAATGAACTGATGAAAACAGTACAAAGGTTAAAGTACCACACGTGCTGTAGTGAAAGCTGCAGCTTTATTGATAAAGTTAAAAACAAAAAAAACAAAAGGATTAATCACTCATGTAACTGTGTCACTATATATCAGCATTAACAGGACCTCAGTTTGTATCTCAGACCTGCACAGCTTCCGTTTTAAACACTTGATGTACTCAGCTGCATGAAGAGCATATGAGATTTTGTCTAACACAATTAAATAAAACCTGATGAAGGTCAAAGGTCATCATGTTGATTGTTGTAGTATGTTGAACTACAAACTTGTGATCTGGAATTCTTTCACAGTTTTTTGCAGATTGTGTGTTATTTACCGTAAAGTGATTCAGAGTTATTCATACCAGAGTAACCAGAGAGGATCATATATTTTTAAATATATAACTTTCTACAGGACTGAATATAATATCTTTATATAAAAGTCTGGAGCCTTTGGGGAGTATCCGAGTATTTATAACATTACACAAACCAAAGGTCTCCATCACAGTGTTCATGAAATGCTGGGTGTATCCATCTCCTGGATCGGGCCTACGGAGGAGTGCTGAAGATTTCCCTGTGAGGGAGCTGCTGGTGAAGATCATGAGTCCTGCTTGATCAATGCGATGAGCTTCAGTGTTCCTGGTGTTTCTTAAATGATGCCTTTTTAAGTAGGTCAACAGAACTTCTGGCACAGGACAGCTGTGATGAAAGAAAAGGAAGAAGTTTCTCCAAACCTCTGGACCCAGGAAACCCAGCTTGGTCCTGGTGGTCTCCCTCACTAGTTTCTCTCCAGGGTGAATGTAGCTGTTGATATAATATGGATTATTATTAAATGAAAAGAACAAATTAGACTACATTACTGAGACGTTCTGCTGATGTTTTTAAAGTCTCCATGTTACCAGGATGTAGAGGGCTCTGAAGATTTAAACAGTTTTAGATCCATTACACTCACAGTCTTATATTTTTGATATTAACAGTAACTCTGGGGCTCTGTAGAGTGTGCAGATGATCTCATCGCTGTCTAAAAATGTATAACAAAACCCTAAGGAGTGCTGAATCCTTCAATAACACAGACTATTAGAGTAGCAGGTGTGTAGCATTGCTAACTAGCTAGCAACAAGCCTCCAACACAGTGCGTATGCTAGCGGCTAATCTAGCAAACGAATTAACAACAGAGCGATTTTAGAACTATAAGACGATAAACTGTGTGTCTTTTTTTTTATATAACAGTGACATGGTTGTATTTACCTTAATTAAACGAGTCGTCAGTCGTGGTAAACCAGCAAAAAAAACCTCGAGCAGCCGGGCTAAGTAAAAAAGTGGGGGGGCGTGTTTGCGGTCACCAGCGGGTGTGTGGGCGGGAGCGTTACACATTCGCTCCACCTCAAGTCACTACTCCAAATTTGCAAGATGGCAGCCTCCATCTGAGACTGATACCTGACAACTTTTTTCCTGAGACCTGACAATTTTTCATGTGAGTCTGAGACCTGACAACTTTTTTCCTGAGACCTGACGATGTCCTAAAATGTACACCGTACCTCAGCCTCATCCTTTTAAGTTTTTTTTCTTGTTGTTGTTGTTTTGGTCCCCTGACTTTCAAGACTTGAGAGGACACATTTACACGCTGTTTGTCTGTATAGAACACCCATAGGAAAAAAAATACTCCTATCCCTCTGAGGTCTAGGTAATCATTTCAAAAAATGCTTTTCTCTAAAGCTTTGGGTTAAGGAGTGCACTTTTAGTGCTAAGCTACTATAGTATTTTATCTTAGCTTCAAGTGTACATGTATGTGTTAACTACTTTATCATCTCTTCTTTAATGTCCTTTAACATCTCCTACTCTACCTTTAATCTTCTCCTTTTTCCTTTCTTTTTCTCCAGCCACACTTCACCTACACAGATGGGGCAGATATACAATTTTAACCATAGAGATAGCAATCTCAAGCAATTCTCTGTCTGCTGAAATGTATGCAGCATCTATTTTGATTTTTCTGTGTCTTTGTGCTTATATGCTCTCCTCCTGAAACCACCAAAGAAAAGTAGATTTCAACAGAAAACCGCTGTAAATTGGACCTTATTCAGACAATATGCAGACTAGATGGGCTCAGAAAGCTGCTGGGTGGGTTTCAGTGGGCGGTGCTAGGTTTTTATGTAGTCTCAAGTTATGCACTTTTTCTGCCAGGGGACATAAATATGAGTTAATATAGTTGAATGTGTGTATCTGTAGTAAAAAGGGGTACAGTAATGTTGTAATGTTGGCAGAAGGTTTTAACCTCATTTCTTTTCATATGATCAGAAAGTGGCCCATTTCTTGTGGTCAAAACTAATGTACTGCACACAAAATGGTACAGAGTGAAATGCAGAAAGTGTGAGACTGACCACATGCATTCAACAAATAGTCATGATACATAAAATAATGCTGGCTAATGCACATAGCTCTGCTCTTCTGCAGGGGTCTGTGTTTGGTACTCCAAACAGGCAGCAGTTAGCACTCTATTCTATACCCCACCCACCCACATCATGGCTTTGTGTTAAACTGCATTAGTTGGTTTTCATGTGGAATTTCAGTCTTGGTGCACCCCTGCTGAACAGATTTCGCTGACGTATTTAAAAAAAAAAACTGCACATACAAGAAGCTGTGAACCATGTATTGCAGTTGACTTGGATTATAAAAGATACAGTGGTAAAGATGTGCACTTCATAGGTGTAGAGTGGGCAATATTGCGATTTACATCTTTGTCTTTGTGTGTGTGTGTGCCTTACTTTAGGAGGAGGGGTTATTGAGAGCAAAAATAGCTGTGAGGTGAGGGATGTGATAACTATTCCCATACGACCCGACCCTTAACAGCTGCTCATAAAAGCTGTATAAGAAACCAAAGCTGGTTTGGGTCAGAAGTTACTTTATTATTAGGGGCAAACAAAGAGTTGTTACTAGCAACCACTGTCCATGCATAATGTACTGGGATTCTGTTGTTCTTACAAGTATCCTCTCTCCACAGAGGCCAAGTTTGATATGGTTTCACCATAAATAATGGACTTAAGAAAGAAAAATGTGGAGCAAATGGATGAACGGATGGATCTGAGACTGGCTGGCTTATGACACAAATGCAAATCTAGAATCACAGAGAAGCACAAGCATAGATTTGAATGACAGTAAAAGTGCTGTTGTAACAATCAGGCTGACAATATACCAATAATGATCAGAAACAATGTTACATTTATCAAAAACTGGTCAGTTACTGGGTTATATGCTTTATGCCCTTGAATGTTTATTAACATTAACAATTAACAATGTTTATTCATATTTATTTAAATAAATATTTATATTTATATAAAGCCAAATCACAGCAACAGTTGCCTCAAGGCACTTAATATTGTAAGATAAAGACCCTACAATAATACAAAGAAAAGACAGAAAACCCCAACAATCATATGAGGAAGCACTTTGGCAACAGTGGGAAGGAAAAACTCCCTTTTAACAGGAAGAAACCTACCGGAGCAGAATTGGGCTCTCTTTCTAGTCCCTGTCAGGACTCTTGCTGCAGCATTTTGGATTAACTGAAGACTTTTCAGGGAGTTTTTAGGACATCCTGATAATAAAGAATTACAGTAGTCCAGCCTGGAAGTAATAAATGCATGAACTAGTTTTTCAGCGTCACTCTGAGACAGGATATTTCTAATTTTAGAGATGTTGCACAAATGGAAGAAAGCAGTCTTACATATTTGTTTAATATGTGCATTGAAGGACATGTCCTGGTCAAAAATGACTCCAAGGTTCCTCACAGCATTACTGGAGGCCAAGGTAATGCCATCCAGAGTAAGAATCTGCTTAGATACCATATTTCTAAGATTTTCAGGGCCGAGTACAATAACCTCAGTTTGATCTGAAAATCAGAGCTCATCCAGGTCTTTATGTCTTTAAGACATTCCTGCAGTTTAACTAATTGGTGTGTGTTATCTGGCTCCATGGACAGATAAAGTTGGGTGTCATCTGCATAGCAGTGAAAATGTATGCTATGTCTTCTGATGATACTGCTTAAGGGAAGCATGTATAATGTAAACAGAATTGGTCTTAGCACTGAACCCTGTGTAACACCATAATTGACCTTAGTGGGTGAAGAGGACTCTCCATTTACATGAACAAATTGAGAGCCTTCAGTTTTCAGGCCCCTCTTCTGTGGAACCAGCTTCCAGTTTGGATTCAGGAGACAGACACTATCTTTACTTTTAAGATTAGGCTTAAAACTTTTCTTTTTACATATAAGTTAATATATGTATATCTATCTATATATATATATATATATATATATATATATATATATATATATATATATATATATATATACAGTTCTATAGTTACTGCTGGATCAGGTGACCCTGAATCCTCCCTCAGTTATGCTGCAATAGGTTTAGGCTGCTGGGGGATTCCCATGATGCATTGAGTATTTCTTCTTCAGTCACCTTTCTCGCTCCCTATGTGTTGATAGACCTCTCTGCACTGAATCGTACTTGTTATTAGTCTCTGTCTCTCTTCCACAACATGTCTTTATCCTGTCTTCCTTCTCTCTCCCCAACCAGAGAGGCGTGTAAGACTGCAACTCTGCTTCCTGGTCCCAGCTCTGGATAGTCATATTTTGGGGGGTTTAATAAATTGGTCCATATTTCTAGAAATGAGAGCTGCTCCATCCAAAGTGGGATGGATGCCGTCTCTCCTAACAAGACCAGGTTTCAATAGACCAATTATCTATGAAGCCCACATCGTTTCTGGGACACCACTCAGACAGCCAGCAATTTAAGGAGAACATGCGGCTAAACATGTCACTCCTGGTCTGATTGGGGAGGGGACCAGAGAAAACTACAGAGTCCCACATTGTTTTGGCAAAGTTACACACCGATTCAACATTAATTTTAGTGACCTCTGACTGACGTAACCGGGTGTCATTACTGCCGATGTGAATTATAACTTTACTGAATTTACGTTTACCTTTAGCCAGCAGTTTTAAATTTCCTTCAATGTCGCCTGCTCTGGCCCCTGGAAGACAATTGACTATGGTTGCCGGTGTCTCTAGCTTCACATGTTTGTTCCTCAGAGGGTGTGTTGCTGAGTGGGGGAAAATTATAACATGTTCAAGGTGCACCCTTTAGCTGATAATGTGGAGGGTGCTTTCTAACATGCTGGTCACAAATCTCTCATTTGAGACTCGGTGATCACAAAGGTCATAGAATAAGATTCATTTCATTTCACATCAGCCGAAAGGCAGACAAGTGGAATCAAACCCAGGAAAAATGCCCTCACACACTATGAAATATTATAACTCAGCTGAGATCCCCACACTGTGTAGGTCAAAGGTTAATGTTTATCATTTTATTTGACAGCTCCCTGTATAATTTGTGGGTTGGACTCCTCTATGAATAACAGCAGCTATATTATATTCCATATTTTGGCCAGTACCAAAGCTTCTATGTTTACATAGAAATAATTTATGAAACATCAGTTGTAATATTAAACATAGACCCAATACTGGCATTACTGCTAAACTGCAGAATAAGCCTAAAAACACAAACCTGATTGATGGTAGTTAGCGGTTTTTGTTTTTTAGCGGTGTGAAAACCATCTGGAACAACACCACCTTTTGTGTCTGCAGATTAAGTTATGATAAAAACCTGCTGCTGTCAGGATGAGAAGGGTAAGGACAATCACTTATGTAATGATGTTTACACCTTCTCACCAATACTCAAGTCAGATTACACAACGTCTGAGTCTGATAAGAAGGTCACTGTGTCAGATCAGGGATTGTGGAGTCATAAATATTTTCTTTGGACCAGAACAGTACACAGAGTACACTCATCCAGTCACTGCCAACTTTTATGAGTATCCAAGGATCATCTTGGCAAAGTAAAAATGTAAACAACAGCACTGAGTGTCTGAAGTTTGAGAGAAAAGAAGAAAAAAACTGTTGCATCCACAAAATCTTCAAAAAGCACCAACAGTACAAATTGTGGTGAGGTCCTGTTCAGTGACCTGAAGACTTAGCAGACACTCATTGGCTACAGCTACCTGTGTAGGTACCACAGGCTGTGTAAAAGGTTTGAATGTTTTTTGTTGACTTTTAAGCTGTGCCATTATCTTTATTCTACACAGTCATAAATTAATTCAGAAAGTAATATTTAAATAATTAAAAAAAAACTAACTGTGTTTCCAGGTACCAGGTAAACACATGATCCTCCTCTGAGCAGCCTCGGAACTATTAAGAAACTTCTCTTAACTCCATTTGCACAGTGTACTGCTGTAGATGCAGTATCTGGGGACATGGGCCTGAAGTTTAACTCAGTGACTTTTGGTAATAATGAAGCTGCTTGCCTTTCTCCCTTCTCCTGAATCAATGGGAATAAAAGAAGGGGAAAAAATTATTTGTCATGACAGTTGTTAAGAAATAGGTTGCCTGTATGTAATGGGTGTCGCTTTTTTTTCACTATCAATACTCCTTCTTCCAGTATGCAGGCAATCGGTTAGCATGACATAGCAAACAACTTCTCTGTTTAAAGCAGAATAGATGAAGTTAGACCTGAATGTTCCTGCAGGTTTTATTTTTCCGCTCCATTCACAGAGAAAATTAAATGAAGTTAAATGAGTACACCGCTCTCTCTTTCTCTCTTCATTTCATCTATGTGTCAGTAATAATTTGACTAAGCTAAGAATTCTTTTATACATTTGCGTGTGCCCACTTGTAATAAATAAAAGCAGTAGCATGAAAAACAGTAAATACAAGGCCCGGTCCAAATGACTCTGGTTCATGAAAAATGGAAATTCTGGCACCTGGCTAGAAGCAGAAGGTAAGCTACCTTTCAAAACCTCAGTTAGCCATGACCACATGATTTGTGTGTTTGGAATCACACTTGGAGCAGTATTTCAAAACATCTGCACTTTGGAAGCTCGAGACAGTTTTGAAAAGTTAGAATTGGGTGCCCCATACCTAGTTTCAGGTCTTATTGAACACAACATGTAATTTAATTTTTAAATTACGGTTTTTATCAAAGTGAGAAAATAGACTAAACCAAGACATGCTCACTGGCTAAAGACATGTGAATCTATGAGAACTGACTTCCTTTAGGGGACCAGCCTCTAGTGGGTTTTGGCAGTTCTGCATTGGCTAGATTTTTCAGCCACATAAATTCCTGCTTGTTTGCACCAGAGCCAAACTTTGGGGTTCCCATTCTGTTAGAACTGAGAAACATATTAAATTAAACAGATTCCCACACACAGGGAACATGCAGTATCTTATCAGTGTTCCTGCTGGCTGTATAGTGTTCGGAGAGGTTCAAGGTTGCATGCTGATGGCTTTATGTCTGAGTTGAGCTGAGTGAGTTAGGGCTGAGCAGATTGTCTGGGCTGATTAATTGCCACTGGGCATCGCAGAAAGCTGCAGTTGTCAGAAGCTGTTCAGAATCTCTGTCATTTATAGTGTAGACATGATGATGGATATAGCGTATGAATGATGAGTCTGCTCTATGTGCGCCCAAGGACAAAGCCTTTATTTTGGATGTGTTTGTGTGCTCCCGTATGTTCTGTACACATGTGTTTCTGTATGCTCAGCATGCAACATGAAGTACCTCAGGAACCACATTTCCTGTTAGACAGGAAATAATCATACAATAGGCAGCTCATACTAATCCCTGCCCATGTGCTTTGAACACATTGCCTCCTGCACATCTGCACAATCCATCTCCAGCTTATGGAAACTGTAGACTCTGCTGGTCATACGCTAAATAAACAAGCAAACAAACATGATTGATGTCAGCAATGAGGTTGACAGTGTTGGGAAGTGGAATTTGTTTTGCCTTATACTCTCCCCATTTTCCTAGCAAAATGTAAAGAAATGGGGAGTGGCTCAATACTGTTGCACAGTAATGCAGGGATCCGAGGGATACTTCTTGGCTCTATCTCAACATCGTCATGTGCAACATGGTGACCTCACCAGAAGAAAGTTCACTCTGAAACACGTCAAGAAAAATGTTTCCCCACTCATGTTCTCATCTGCAGTCTACCTGTTGTTGTGTTTCTGTAAAGGTTTGGCAGCTGCACCAGGCATTCATCAGGATATCCTCTTCACAGAGTTGAGAGCACATCTGTGGGCCATTACACTTACAACTGCGCGGTCGCTTAGCGAGTGCGTGATTGTAAGACTTCCTCATAGCTACCAGTAAGACAAGTTTCAAACAAAGCTTGCACTGTTCTCTCATTGCTCACATTTCATCTTTTTAACAAATGCACTTTGTGTTACTCTGAGATAAATGATGCATATCAGTCAGTTACCTCATTTACTGCTTATGACTGTCATCATAAAGTGGAAAGATACAGTAAAAGCTGCGTTCAAGTTATGAACTCCCATGAAAATACAAGATCATCTGCAGGGTTGACTACCATTAGCAACAACCATTACTTTAATTACAAATAATGCATTTTTTTTAATGTAATAAGCAGGAATTAAAATGGAGCAGTGTTGTTGCTCCTTCAATTAATGAGTAATTAAATTTGACAAAATACTCATTTGTCATGTTCAGTACCCGGGCAGTTTTTCCAGACTGTAAAACTGCCTGTATGCATCCTTTTTTTATTCCTGTCATGGGTTCATATGCACAATGCCAATAAATTACACCTAGTGGTTCTTCAGCTAGCTCTACTGAGGACTGCAGACTGTGGTGTCTATGGTCTAGTTCATGGTTATGTCCTGGCTAGCAGAGGACACTGTTAGAGTAAGACGTGGCAATATGGGAGAGATTTGCAACAGTTTTCCATCAGATGCTGTTTTATGTCTTTTATACTATTTATTGTAGAAAGACTACTCCAGGTACTAAACATGAGTGTGAGCACTGTAATTACTGAAAACACCAACGGTTGTCTAAATTTAGGAAGACTTGATTGCAGTGTCTCTTCAGGGTTCCTTCTATATTTCAAGATCAGGTCACTGTCCCCTGAGGCTTTCTGTCTGGCACAGAGGTGTTGCCACCCAGAGTGTTGTTTTTCAGCGTGCTTTGAACAATGGCAGTATTGAAATGACAAGGAAACGCAGGAAGACAAATGACAAATGGTGTTATTTAGAGTGCTTTATCCTGTCCATAGTCTACAGGCTGCTTTGCAACCCACCTCCAGCTAACTCTGCTTTTTGCCACATCCCTTTATCACTAATGCCTGCTCTGCTCTGTGCTGGGGTCTTGTGCTATTCTTCTCACCTCTGGCTTTTCTTTTATGCCCCAAGAATAGTGTGTTACAGCCAAATAACAGAGCAGGCTGTTCCTGCTATTCCTGCTAATTTAAATACACTAAACTTGGGTCAAGCCAAACTAAATATACCAACACGGCCAGGTGTATGTCACCACCGGTTCAGTACAGTTAGAAGAAACAGCTAAATGTGTTCTGTCACCAAAAATATACAAAGAATATAGAAAAAATATTAAAATATATTTGTATCTTTTTATTGACTTGCAGGAATAAGATGAAATTTACCTCTGCCCTACCCTTCCCATAATGCTTTGGGGGTTTAATTATAAAGTAAGGTGTTGAAGTCAGAGATTTAGATGTAGGACAAGAAACTTGGAAAAGAATCCATCCTGAATTTTCATCTTGGTTTCAGTTTTACAATCTTAGTATATTTACCTGGATGTGTATGTTTGCAGAAATAGCACCGCTCTCTCCTGAAGTAATAAACACAGCAATACAATTCACAATTCACTTAAAACAAAAACAATACATGACTGATTCTTTTCACTTTTATTTGTAAATGCATCTTGGATAGAACAAAGGAAAAATATATAATATATCCATATGTACTGAAATGTTATGCACACATTTAGGGTTGAACACTATAAATCATCAGAATAGTCTCTGTGTGTTTCCTGGATGCAGCGTACGCGCCTGTATATTTACATACATTCATAGGATGCGATAAAACACCTGTGCTCACACAAGCATTCAAAATTCAAAATTGAATAAAAGGAATGATGTACAATGTTGTGTACCCCTGCATGTTGTCACTATACAGACATGAGTTATACGTGGACGGCATAGTCGCACCCCTACGGGCTGTCGTACACGCAGCAAATAATGTTCGAGAGAAATAAAAACATTCGAAAATTTGGGGATGTTGCCACCACATTCTCCAGCTCATGGCAGGTTAGCACCATGGTGTGTGGGAATTCCATTTATCCCCTCAAGGTAAGATACGTGCTGGCTGAGGTGGAAGGCCGTCAGGGCATTTCGAGTAACAGATATAGCAGAGTCGAGGCAGAAATTGTGTCATCAGCAAAGTAATAGATCAGGTAAAACTAGCAGATATAGGCAACAATTTTAGTTCAGGGCCCTGTTGTGAACAGTCAAACAGCACATTACAATGAGAAGCTTGATTTCCAGAACAATGTCACGCTCCAACAATGATTTTGTTTTTGTTACAGTAAGGCTTAAACAATGATACAAACAGAAGACCAGGAAGCAGGTAGACATGACTTGGCTTAAAATTCAACAAATAACATTTAACACTGATCAGAGGGCCAGTTTTAACAATCACTGTGCGCTTAACCTTTGAGTTGTGTCACTTTTTAGCTCTCCTCTTTACATCAGTTTACAAAGTTCCTGTAAAAAGTAAGAGGGGTCCTGATAGCTTATCATGTTTTATTTCCTTTTGTTATGCAATCAGTAGTTCATGTCCACGTCAGTAAAACAGTTCCCTCGTTGTGTTTCAGACACAAGCTGAATAGAAAGTTACCCACCCTTCTTAGTCAATTAACAGTGGTGCAAGGCAGCAAAAACAACAGGACAAAGCCTTGAGAGAAAGCTCTCTGGACCCAAGGAAACGTAACTACTACTCTGGTAGTAGCTGATGAGGATCCAAGGGAGTTTCACTTCTGAAACATTGCATAAATTTAACATGTCTGAGACATTAGCAGCTTTCAGGAAAATAAACGGCAGCTCCTGTATCCAGGTAGAATGGAAATGCAAGGCTATTACCAAACGTATCACGTAATCCAGACTGAACCGAAATAAGCTTATCTTATTTTCTTCTCAGGCAGGTGATAAGAACAGAGCAAATGTAAGGAGCACAACCGACCAAGCACCGACATCAACCTTCAGCTGATTACATGAACAGGATTGTAACTGTGTTGGTTTCTTACAATAACTTAGAACAATCCCAGACCACTCAAGCGCCAAGTGAAGTTTGCTTCAGCTCACATATTCCAAATGACTTGCTGATGATGCAACAAAAAAAAGGGGGGGGAAAGAATTTTAAAAAGTACTGATATAGTATGAGGGTGTTCCAAGGATTCCCAGTGATCCCAGTAATCTCAGCAGGCGGAGCATCAGTTTGCTGAGCGGACTGTCCGACTGCTTCGTGGAAAACGGTGGACTTTGATGTGTTTTGACAGATGGTCACTGCGGGCGAATTTCTTTTCACATACAGGACACTGGTAGGGCTTAACCCCCGAATGGGACCGCCGGTGACGCGACAGCTCATCTGACCGTGAGAACCTGAAAGAAGAACAGAAATGTTTCAGAATTCAACAAAGGCAAACCGAGAGAGGTGGTGGTGTGTGCACAGGTCACAAATCTGGTGACCTTAGATTTCACTTTTGTTAACTGTCTGGAAATGTCTTGAATAATTTTGCACTACTTTGCTTTACAGGTGTGGCTTGTTTCCTACAAAATTAGATTGTACTTGTGTGCAGGAGCATGGCAGTGAACTTGCATGTATATACGTGCACTAGCATGTGAGTGCAGGGTGTATAAAAGGAGATCAGTAAAGTAACACCATATATATTTTGTGACAATAAATAACAGAACAGAAATCAGCTTCCTTCTCAGTAAGTTCCTCATCCCATGAACAGATTTCAACACAGTCTTGGACAGCAGCTGGCAGCCTTATTCTACTCTGCAGCCTCAGAAAACTGCTCTCCACCTGCTTTGGGTTATGATTAAGACCATGAGACAGCTGAATAAGACTGAGGACCAACCTGACAAACCTGCCTCAATTGGTTTGTCCAGTTAGCTCCAGTGGGAGCTGACTCCAGTCCTCTAAAAAACAATGAGTGAGGGGATTGTTCAGCTCTAAATGAATGGGCCCGTTGTCTTTGACAGTAACAAAAAAAAAAAAAAAAAAAAAAATCACAAAATATGTTTATTGTCAAAAGACCAGGACAGTCTGTCCAGGTCTGTGTATGGGTTTGTTTCAGCTGCATGTGGTTTCAAGAAAATCCTGCCTCACTCAGACCTCACTCAGAATTCACCCAGACCTGTTTTTCTCTTTTTGATGGAACTCGGTATGCTTGGCAGCTCTGAACAAAAAGAAGCACTTATGAGGCACACAACATAAATATCCCTGAATGAGCATGGATATTTCAAGCCACGAAATTTAAAAAAGATATATAACGCCCTTGTCTCTTACCTTGTACTTCTGGAAACTACCTTAGCATTTACTTGTTCTTGCCAATCCCAAGATTTTTACTGCAACTGCATCATTATCTGCTCACAAGCAAAAATGCTTCAAATGCTGATGCTACAACTCATTTCCTTCTCATTTGGACAAACAAAAACTTGGCTGGAGTCACGGGGATGACAGCTCCAGGGTTTCTTCCCAGCACCCTAGTTCTCTGAAACTGACTGTCCCCAGCTGGGCTCTGCCTCCCAGATGTTACTCTGGTGACTTGACAGCATGATGAATTGGTACAATTGCACCCTATAATTAAGGAGCAACATTTAAAAAGCTAGACTAAAATGCAATCTACCATCTATCCCTGGCAGGCACAAGAAGCTTAGAGCTTAAAAATGATGCTGCACACATGTAAGTTAAATTGCATGCAACACCTGACAGCAGTTTAAAAAACTGGACCCTGCCAATGAAACCCAAGCCCAAACACAGCAATCGTGGCTCAAGAGTTGGCTGTTTGTCTTGTAATCGGAAGGTTGCTGGTTCGAGCCCCGGCTCGGACAGTCTCGGTCATGTGTCCTTGGGCAAGACACTTCACCCGTTGCCTACTGGTGCAAGTCCACACTGTGACTTATGTAATTGACTAGTTACTGACCAGAAGTGTCTAACCCTAACCCCGACAGAGACCAGCAGACTTACAGCAAAACTCAAACTCCATGTGGAGGATAGACGGTGTATAGATACTTATCTTCTCTGTAATGTTCAAACTTTTTTAGTTTTTTGCCATCGTTATATCTGGAGTTTAGTTTATGAATTAAGTGTGCTTAATCAAATATACTGTGGTCACTCATATTATACATGACCAAAGTTTTAAATGGGTATAAATAATCTCAGTGGACAAAAAGCTCAGAATACACATTCTGTTTAGCTTTCTACACTTGGATCTGTAGGATCTCACTGACATATCCCTAAGAAATTACTCTCAGGAAAACAGCTATGGCACAGAAAGCCCAAGCACCTGCTGTTTGTTAGGAGCAGCTATTTGGTTGTCTTAAAAGGAATGACAGGTGCAATCACGCAAAGTTATTCTAGCAGTGACAAAGAATAAAAACATAAAGATGAATACAACCAATCCTCGCCTCTAAAACCCCGACTAACCACGTGTCTTACACAGAAATAAAAATGATTTTGAAAGTTGAACACACTGACTACTGTACTATCTCAAAATCAGATATTCCAACAAGACAAGGTTAGGGTTAGGGTTATAAATATCAGCATTGCCTCATAATTTCACAATCAAGGCACGAGTAATCCCTAGTGTAGTGGCAGACGGTGTCTTCATCGCAGGGTGGGTGTGTGGACGACAATTGGTACATGAACAGAGCCCAAAGTCTGAATCTAATTTTCTCATATAATATCTTTCAATAAACCACGTGCACCCAAATCTGATCAGCAAACAGTTTTACATGGCGTGCATAGATGAAACACTATCGCTCTGACATTCCAACATCTGGTTCAGATCTGTTGCTCTGTGAGAGAGCATCAGAGAAACAGTGACAGGATTTCTAATGTTGTGTCCATTTTTTTGCCTTCAATGAACTTCATTTGGTTTTATTTCAGCTTGTAGTTAGTTGTAGTTACTCTTCTTTAGAGCAAACAGCATCTATATTTGTCATACTTGAACTAAACTGCAGTAGAAAGAAATAAAAGATTGGGTTAAGACATCTGTGAGAAAGGGAAACAATTAAAATCAGCCCTCTACAGTCTGTTTCCTTCTAACCTTGAATTACAGCGCTGCACAGTATCCAGCCAAGTGTTTATCCAACTATGTTCCTCCAGCACTGACTCAAATTGAAAGGAACACAAATAATTTTGGGAAAAATTATTCTATTGTCCAACTCAGCCAGAAAACAGACACCTGGATCCTTCTCGTAAAGAGAATTTCTGTATTATGTCTTTGTTTCCAGCCCAGTGTTAGGAATCAGTATTTTAATGCCAGTTAATGCCAAAACCATGCCTGGCACACACTGTACTGAACAGCTGCATCTGTGGCTGACCTAAGCTTTTGGAGCCTTGTGTTGTTAATCAGGTTCCAGATCACTAGTGAAAACTTTTCTTTTCTTTTGAATCAAATCTCACAACTCACTTTACCACAAAAATCCTACTCAGCCAATGAGATAAAAATGATGCACTGCTTGTCTGAAATCATTTGTGGTGAAGCATATTCATGAATGTAATTATTGAATGCAGGGGTGAACAGAGGCATGTTAAGATGACATCACGGCCTACTAATAACTTACTTTAACTGCAACAGGTCTCTAGCGCTCCTTTTAAGAGAGTTAGGGTTGGGTGCATTTTAGCTACACTCTAAAGTTTCATAGTTTAAGAAACCAGCAAATGTTACCTTTGAAGTCTCTTGTATGCAATTTGGTTTTAGAGTTCACAGTTTTTGCGTTACAAAAACGGGAGAGATCTAAGGGTGAACCTTATCTTAATTCTTTACACTGTAAATGTAGTAATATCTAGAGTGACCGTGTTATACACTGTACTGCATTCATTTGTTCTTTTAACCGTTCTCTCCCTGTTCCTCCTAGTCCATATGAGGAACCCTGCCTGATACCCGCTCTTCCCTTTCATGCAGTGTGCAGCCTGGACGTTCCTAACCCACAGTCATGGTAACTATTCAACACTTTGTCTTTGTTCACTTCCTCACTGCTGCTCCCTTCAAGTGACTGTGTGCAAAACTCGTTTTTTCTCCCACCGTCTTGACAACAGTTAAGCTAACAATATAAGCAACATTTTTTCCCTCTGTTTTTCTCTTAAAATCTTAGTCTTTGCTCCTCGGCCCAATCAGCAGCTACTTTAATAATTTTCCCAACCTGCCCCACTCCCCCTTTGGGCGGCCCCCTCATTTATCCCAACACATACAGTGGGTTTCACACACACTGGTTTTCTCTTTTTTTCTCTGAAACACACACACACACACACACACACACACACACACACACACACACACACTTTCATCCAAACTAGATCCTGCCTTTTGTGTACAGACAAGAGCCCTTTGTTAGCTGGGACACACTGCCTGGATTACTACTGCACAAATTTCTGCAGCTCATGTATCAGGACACAGCAGTCCCGCTGTAGGGTACATGCCTGGTGGCATGTTGCCAGGTTGGGAATACCACAACACAAAGCTTTTAGGAGATATTATTTATTGCTTGCTACCTGCATGCTTTGAGTTTATGAGTGACTGCATGTTATCTCTTGAAAGACTGGTTCTTGTAAGTCAAATTATGTAAAAACACACTGGTAGGAGTATTTTTGTATTTATTTACTGTTCATTCCATATTCAAAGGCAAAAGACGTTATGAGCAAATTTGAAGAGGCTCTGCATCTGATCTGTCCAAATATTTTAGCCAGTTTTTGTTCATCGTTACTGGCTGTAAGTTCAGTCTAGCGTCAGTGTTCTACGTGGTCAACATGCTTTTTAAATCTTTTCTTGGGAAATCCTTACTGAAAAAGATATTTTGGATTTGTAAAAATTACATATTTGAAAACATGTCATCTAATTCAAACACATTTTAACAAATCCATAGTGCAGATTTTCAGTTCAGTCCAAAGTCAATATAACATCAACCTGATCTGACAGAAATATGTGAAATGACCACAACCTCTTTTATGTGTTGTAATTATATGGCTACACCACAGAAACTGTTTCACTGGGGTGTTACTTGGGACTACACTTTGGTGAGTACAGCACTCTTGCATCAAGGCAAAAACGCTCTGAGTTGGAATGGTCTGTGTGAAGTTTATGTGGGTTTTCTTTGTCTGTGTGGCTTTTCTCCAGGAAATCGTAGTCCCACAGTACAAAGACACACATATTGGGTCAACTGGTGACTCTAAATTGGCTGTAGTTGTGGCTACATGGTACATAAAGAGCTTAACCCTCTGAGATCCGAGTCATCATTAGTGGCAACTTCCAATATTTTTCTAAAAATATTAAAAAGTCACTTTGGCCTGCTCCTAGTGTCAGGGTAGATTTGAGCTGACAATTATCACCTATGATAACTTATGCGGCAGTTTTATATTAATGTATATAATATATAATGTATGTATATAATCCCCACAGTATTTTAATTTCACACATTTGTGTGAGACAATTTCAGTGTGTGTAGATAGATAGATAGATAGATAGATAGATAGATAGATAGATAGATAGATAGATAGATAGATAGATAGATAGATAGATAGATAGATAGATAGATAGATAGATAGGCAAGAATATGTTATTCACTATCAACATTTAAGGAAAAGTGGCAGAATTGGAAGAATCATATAATATTCAGAAGGACCAGAATAGGGTTTTTTTTAAGTTAATTAAAAAAATGTCTGTTTTCCGTCCGTTCTGGGTCCCTTTTGGAGCTACTGATTAAAAAGTACAATGTTGTACTCTTCACTAGCTTAAGGTCAGCCTGAACATCCCACCTGATGTCCTCAGGAAACCAGCCAGCTTAGCTCTGCCAACTCTGAACACGAGTCAAACTCCATCACATTCACACAAACACACTTCCACGATGATAAAAGCAAAAAGACACTTTACTTTAATTAGCAAAGTAATTGCCTACTGATGAAGACATCCACCTTGTTCCTCTGCCATTACACACAGCAGGTTCTACATTAACTCTTGCTGTTTTATACTGAAAAAAACACAAATATACACACACACTCATGCTGCCCCAGCAACTGAACATGGGTCAGGTATCAGCAGGAGGCATCCATGTTGTGACCATGTGACTCCAGTCCACATGCACTGTGACAGATTTAGTTTACATCCACAGAAAAAAGACGCAATGGTTATTCTTACCCAATTCTGATATCACACTGCCTGACGAGATGGCATTGTGTATTTGTGTTGCCACTACCTCACATCACTCCAATTAGCACTTGCTAGACTGCAAGGCAGCTACTAAGAGCTCCTCAGCTTAATGGGTTAGTGAAAAGGAAAAAAAACCCCACAGGATGGCATCTTTTGCTTTTTTGTTACATCTTCCTGACTAACTGTGAGTGGCCTGTTTCATTGCTGTGCCATTTTCCTGAGATTTCAGAAAGACAACAAGTGCTTGCTTCCATGGTAATCTACTTGGTTACAAATAGTGACATTCATGTTGCAGGGCTGCTTTTCTGGGGTTTGGGTTTGGATATAATTTCTTCCTGGTCTAGAATACCCCATGTGGAAAATCTATTAACAGAAAAAGTGTAGTACCAAACTGAATTAGATTGAATGTGAAATGTAACATAATCTACTTTTAAGGAAATGCCCCTTTTAATTTTTGCCTAAACCGAAAACACTAATATTAGATTGTGGATTTTAGGGGTTTAACTTACTTGGACTCTGCACCACACTTGATGAACAGGGATACATCCAACTGACAAAAAATTACTGCGGCTAGGCCAGTAATGAAATTATGAGGCTGCTGTTATTGCTCTGCTAACAATCAAACCTTTACACAGGTTACACTTAATCACTTGTATATATCAGTCAATCTTTGAATCTAGTCTGTTAAGAAAACATACTAAACATACTATGTTTTTAAGTAAGAGTATTCGGTTCCTCGGTACCCACCTCCATCCGCAGCCCTGCCAGTTGCAGGCAAAAGGCTTCTCCCCT
Source organism: Oreochromis aureus (assembly GCF_013358895.1). NCBI lineage: Eukaryota > Metazoa > Chordata > Actinopteri > Cichliformes > Cichlidae > Oreochromis > Oreochromis aureus. The sequence continues at coordinate 3,823,943 of NC_052946.1, read as the reverse complement.
GTGTGCCTCCTCAGGTGGGCCTTCAGGTGGCTGCTCTTGGTGTACATCTTGGTGCAGCCAGGAAAAGAGCATTTGTGCATTTTGATGAGATCCGCCACTGTGTTCTTCTGGAATTTTTGTCCGCCAACAAGGATTCCTGATCCCTGGCTGGTAGAGCTGTCCCCGAGCCCAAGAGGTTTGGCTGCAATTGGGACTGGAGCGATTCGTACAAACTTTGAGGAGACGTTAAGGCTGGGGGAGGGCAGGATGTGGGGCACAAGGGCAAAGGTTTGACCTTGGATGTTGACCAGTAGCTGTGCAATTTTGATGTCTGAGGCTGGGGCAGGCTGTGGGGGATGGGCTGCTGGAGTAAGTGGTGCCACTGTAGGCTCCTGCTTGATCTGTATAGGCTGGATTTGCAGAATGACCGGCATTCCATTACCATTTGTGTCACTGTCTGAAGATGAAGGTTTGTTAGTGGATTCCTTCTTGGCCCCTGTGCTGGATTCCTGTGTGGGGTTAACTCTTGTGGTTTTGGTGTCCCTAGACGCAACAGCCACCAGACCTGCAGTGCTGACAGTGGGAACAGTTTGGTCAGAATACTTTGCCTCTGGCTCTACTTTAGGCTCAGGGGAGGCCTCTGCGCACCACTCCAGGCCAACTTCTAGACCAAAAGACTCCTGCGTTACTCCCAACTCTGGGCAATCCTCTCGGATCTCCTGTTTCATTGTCACCACCTCCATGTTCTCCTCCAGGAATTCTTCTATCTCTTCCAGCGTGGGCTGGAAACACCCTCCAAGCTGTTCTTTTGGCTCACCATGGGTCCAGGTGAGGAAGTCAAAATTCTCCTCCTTTACTTGCTCACGTTTGAACGACTCATCTTTCCGTGAATCCCACAGGAAAGCGGATAATGGCATAGGATCCACGGATTCTGTGGTAACGCTGTTGGCACTCCCTAAGGAGGCCTGAGACAGCAGGTGGTCCAGCATACTGTCCTGACTTTCAGCACTAGAGCTGCTACCATAGCTGGAGCTAAGCACCTGGGAGTCTGGGCTGGAGCAGGAACGAGGACTGGATGAGTCACTCAGGTCCTCCTCCGAAAATGGTGACGGCATAACCTGGTAGGAGCCCAAGTCCGTGACCATGTCAGATTGCTGGTAGGCCGGTGGAGCACCGCTGTAAAGAAGAAAAGTGTCTTCACTCACAAGGGAGTTATCTACCATCCCTGGATACTGCCAAACCACTGTCTCTTTCTGGACTCAGAGTCTGTGTTTAGGGATGACTTGCAAGAGAATTATTCCTTCTGCTGGTGGAGAAGACCAAATATACCCAGGTCACCAAGGCCACACTTCTCACGGGTGAGATACCGAAAACACCTGGTGTTAGCGGTGGAGAAAGAAGCTCGCAATCCAAGGTCTCCAGATAGGAAACAGTATGTCTAAAAGAATAAACAGAGATAATGAGAAGTCGGTTAATCTCCATGCCACAAGCAGCTACTGCACATTTGACAAAGCCTGAAAGCATACCATACCATATGTATACAAAGTGTGTCAATGTCTTTATTGTTAAAGAAGTCCCTAAACTGTATCAATGCTGCATTCATTCCAATTAATTGTGTTACCTTCTTAAAATGATTCATTTTATTAGGTTTGAGTGCAGAAACAACAAGGGTCATTTTTGACTCTGAAAGAGTTCTGATGAGTTCATAAACTCATAAGCCAATTTTGTTTTAGTTCTGCTAACTTCTTTGGGTTTACAGTGGATGCTGTCATGGATATTTTTTGCTGCAGTTTGATACATATATATATATATATATATATATATATATATATATATATATATATATATATATAGATATATATATATATTTATATTGGAAAGATGAATTGATAAAAGGTAATGTTGGAGGCCTTATCTACTAAGTTAGTGTTCTCCCTGTGTTGTCTCGATACTTGTACATTGGCTATAACTATTTTAAAATACCCATATTTTGTCAATAATCCACATACAATAATACAGGAGCCCAATTTTCTATGCCAGTGTGCAAGCATTAAAGGATGTTACATATTATAAGCCTGGTTTATTTTTCTACCACACAAAAATTTGGGCATGTAAATGATCCCTGCAGTTCATCAAAACTTGCAGCTGGATTTGGAATAGTGTGCTATGACCTTTGATAGCAATACTGTACTTACAACATTTGTTTCAAAATCTGTTTTAAAAAAAGTGTCAAATCTCAGCCAACTTTGGAGGCCCTGATCTTCTAATGTTTAAACTAGTCACAAAGGTTTGGACTTTATCTGTCTGAATCTCTGCTTCAGTATCTTTCATGTTATTCACAAAATCACAGGATTTTTATTTTTTATTTTTCCCAATTTAAGGCTTTTCCCATTTTAAACTTGTAAATATTGGAATTTTTACATACCGCATTGCTTAAGTTTGGGTTCTTTTATGTCTAACCATCGCTATGGCGTTTACAGGAACAAATCTCTAGTTTTAAATACAGTTCGGAGTATAATTGACCTCTCATAATATCTTAATAGAACTATGGTTCAATGACATACCTTAACTGAGGCTGGTTTCTGTATCTGTATCTGATCTATGTTTACAAGTCAGCTGGCTGTACTTTCTTTACATGTGTCCAGATCAGAGCTGATAGTATGCAGTATGAGTTCACATGATCATAGTTTTACAATGTCCTAGTGTAGTCTTCATAAATAGGTTGTTTTCCTGGAACGAGGAGCGTCGGTCAGACCCTCTTCCCCTCTCCCTGCCTCCACTATTTGCCCTCCCTTTTTAGGGGCCCCTGTATGGTCTGAATGAACGAGGGTAAACCCGGACCAGAGAGAGAGAGACAGAGAGAGAGAGAGAAAACATATTATCCTGAAACACCGCAGGGGGCAGCCGGGAGCAGCATGGGTCCCTCCTCTGAATGCGTAAATCACCTGTTCGGCGTGTTTACGGGACGATAAAGGATCAGTAAATCAGTCACAGCGCAAAAGGATTCTTTTATATTCACAGAATGTTGTCGCCTTACGTGCAACATTTCAAGGCTATATTTTGTAATCATATGTTAAAATTGAAATTATGGCTGAGGGTTTTTTCTCTTTATTTGTACTTGCTTAATAATTATATTGGCATGTGTAACCATTAACTCTTCCACGCCATCGGGTTTCAGACAGCAGTGACTCTCAGGCGCAGCTGAAAATGGGACAGCAAAACTCATTCAGATTCCATTCACTTACACTCTGGTGTCAAACTGATTAAACTGTGAATCCTGAAAGTCCTCAATATAGATCTGTGTGCTTTGTTTTTCCCGAGTGTCCCTCTCTGCGGCGCATTACGCATGAGTAGGCACGCGTCTCCGCTCTCAACGTAAACATGTTTTCATCCTGCCTGCTGCTGCAGCATATGGCACGAAAGGGAAACGCGTCCTGCACGCTCTGAGCGACCTGGGGGGGGGGAAGAGAGATAGAAAAACTCCGATCTTACCTCGATCGCGCAACCTGAATATAATCCCAGAGCAAAATACGCGAGGAGAATCTGTTTTATCCGTTGCAATCGACGAGCCACAGTTTGCCCTTGAGGTTCTCCATGCAGCACAACAGCAGCAGCAGAGGAAGAGTTCAGACTGGACTGAGTGCTGACTGAGTTGTACTATGGGGCCGTCACATGACTGCCAGGGTGCCTTACAGCCTCAGCGTAGTGAGAAACGAGAGGATGTCGCTGAAGGCTCGTCCCCGCTCTGTAGTCTCATTGGTTGGTTTTTGCAGAGATGGAGGCGGGTTGTCCGGTCTGTCACTCCGTGGATCTGCTGCGTGGAATAACATGTGGGACTGTTGTTCAGGCAGGGAGCAGAGTGGTACCTTGTCATGATGAATAACTACTGGAGGGTCGGCATTCAGGGATCCAAGATGGAGGCGTGATGCGCCTTACAACCTTTGATTGGCTGAAATGGATTTTACTTTAAAAAATAATCTTTAGTTTTAAAAAGGACAGGAGATCAGTTTCATGAAGCCAATTGTAGTGGAACTGATGTGAAAAGTTTTGAGATAACTGCAAGATATTGTCAATATCAAATGATTTACCTCTCAATAATTGCATTTTCAAATTAATTTCTAAGTTGACTTAGTGTTTCTCAATAAGATCAATCAAGCACCAATACACCAGAAAGCACCAAGAGTACACTCTGGTCTGACAAATAATGTCACAAAGTATCCATGGTCAGTGGTTTCTTTAACACACACACACTGATGGATATCTTGCCCAAGGATTGGGCACCTTGTAATACCTCCTTACCAGATTCCAAGCTAATCTTATAACACCATGACTGAATTTGCCATAGATTGTTACCTACAACTCATTAAATTTTTAAAAGTTTTTTTTAAAGACTCTGCATATTGCTTATTGAAATAGAATGCCACCAAAGTAATGACAAAATAATGTTAAAATAATATAACAAATATTACAAAATCTAAAATCGGCAAGCCTTTATTATACAGTTCACTTACTTCCTGCCTTCCCCTCAGATCCCACATTGTCTCCAGTGAAGTGTAAAGTAAAGAGCTTGACCAGGCGCCGCATGAGAACTATGTTAAATGTATTACAGTAACTGAGTGTTTTCAGGCCTACAACAAGCAGTGCAGCTTGTCTGACTGATCCCACTGGACCTCTTAATTAAGCCATCAAACAGCTGGAGCCAAACCTGCAAGACTGCTCCTGCCTCTGCCTGGCCCACAGATTACAGGCTCAGTGCAGAGGGTTGGAAACGCTGCTGATTTGAGGATTAGCCACTTGCCTTTGCCCTGTTTCTTCTTCTGTGGCTCTACTTCCCCAGGGATGTATATCTCTCCTTCTCACATGTGGGGTGTTGAAATCTGGTTACTGTTTGCCTCCAAAGTTGCTACAAGCCTGAGGAGGCTGCATTACTCAAGACAAAAGGCTTGGGTGTAAATACAGGAGAAGATTTATTCAAATAAATGCAAAGAGTGAGATTTCAAGGGAGAACAATTACCTTTTTTTGTTTTAGTGCAAAACATAGAAGCATAAATGTGTAATGTTTTACATCTAATTTTTTGTCCGCTGTACTTGTATAACATTTTTTGATAGATGCCATTCTGAATAATTATTTTCTGAGTGCCAAGACTTTGGAGAAAAGCAATGGTCAATACTAGAGAACTGGGGGAAAAAACACCTGCTAGTTGAACATCAGATTCTAGAGTAACAAAGCAGTTTTTGTTCTGATCGAGGAACAGTAGATTATCTTGTTTTTTACGGTAGAGTTTGGTTGGGTGTTTCCCCAGTCAGTCTACAGCTGTGTGAGCTTAGTGAAGACTTCAGCCATGTCCCTTGGGGTGTCCTGTGTTGGGGAGGTGGTTTGTGAGTTAACCTAACAAGCATATCTCTGGACTCAAGGAAGCTGGACTACCCGGATATAACCCACAAAGGGAAAAAAGGAAAACTCCACACATTACTGAGCTGTGATAAAGGTCATAATTACTTAATTCCTCAGTAAGATACCATTGATCTTTGTAAATATTAATGCAATAAAGTTTATGATGTAATTTACTGTTTAATAGGGCCAAGTTCAAATGCTTATCTAAAACTGCAAACACTGAAGGTTTTGTCACAGGCCAGAGATTTGTCTGTCTGTGGCCTTATGAGGAGTTTCCTCACTCCTCAGTCCATCAGAGGCAAACCGAAAGATAAAAAAATCTGTGTGGAAATGCCGTGAGCACCAGCGAAGCAGCAAATGCAATCTGCAGCTCTGCTGTCACAAGAACTGCCCAGATATGACAATTAGTCACTGTCAGCCAACTCTCACTTCCCTCTGGTTATATTCCAGTCATCCATCTGGGGCTGCATCTCAGAAACTATCTGCCCTATCTAGGTCTTAAGTTTGGAAGAGTATAAAGTAGGATTTTTTGACAAGTTTGTGTTACACAAGTAAATCCTATTTAAATTTAGGAATGCTCTCTCTTCTCAGATTTAAAAAATAAATAAAAATACAACTTTTTACAGCTTTTCTCATGTCACAGAAACAAGTGACTTTCTAAACATTAAATCTTCTAATGGAAATTTATTAAAATTTGTTAATTTTTTTAAAATTAATTTTTAATTTAATTGCACCTTGAGGTAACAGATTATGTGATTTGGCACAAAATAAATACAAATATAAATAAGTCTGAAGGTCTTTCAAAAACCTTGGCTGCTTTGTCAACTTCCATTTCATTTGTGTGCTTTTGCACTGCTTTTCTATTTGCTAGTGTTCTCTTAAGTTGAAGTGTTAACCTTTAACCTTTCAGCGCTTCACACTTAACACTGATCTATGAATCATTCGAGCATAAATAGGTCAGACAGTAGGCAAACACACAGTCAGTGTTGTCTTTAGGCACTTTATTACAGGCAGCCTCTTGCAAAAACACATCACTTGTTCCTGTTTCTTTAGTTGAATCAACAAAAAATGCCAAAGACAACACAAGTAACGCTATGATTTGTTCGTCTGAGTGCTGGAACAAAGCTGTTTGTAAACCTTGTCGTTCTACACTTTGGGACCATCCAGAAGTGAGAGACTGGACCTCACTATCCAAAGAGTGCAACTGAAGCAGCCAACCACTGTGACTGTCTGGTGTACAGATATGCCAGGTTCAGCTGTGGTTCACCAACCAGCCTGTTAGACTACTCAACAATTTGACTGACTGATAAAAAAAAAGATCAAACGTATTCTGTAAAAGCACATAAAAAAAACCCACCACGCTTGAATCAGTGTGAAAACGAGACTCCCAAACATGAGTCGCCCTTTCTTTGCACACAGGTCAACAGTTTGCTTTAAAATTCTGCTTTGAATAAATAACTTTTCCAAAATATTTATAACATTGAATGCATTTGACTATCTGAACCTTAATGGGTGTGACCTGTTGTATATGGGTACATGTTCTAGAGTCAATGATTATATCTTTTGTCTTGGATATGTTCAACTGAAGTTAGAACTCATCACACAATTTAACAAATTCATCAAGACCCGGGCCATGGCTAGCAGAAGGACAATAACAGACTCGTCTACATCCTTTAAAATGTAAGAAAACTGGATTTTTCTTAAATAAGAATAGGAACATTAACCTAGTCTTACTTTTTCCCCCATGTCAGGTCCACTAATGACATTCATTGCTAAGTAAGTAATATGCTACCATCCATTGTTACCTATGAGTTACTGTGCTTAGTTTCCTACCTTGGCAACCAAATGTGCCTACCAAGATGGGCTGTACACATTTCTGTATTATAGTGCCTTTGAGTGTAAGCCCCTTGAACTTGTACCTAGACTTTTCTCCACTCCCTGTTCCTGTTACCTGTGGACTCCTGGTTATTCCACTTTAGGCTTGCTGCTTTTGATCAAAGCTTCAGTCTCACCAAATCATTAACCTGTTGTTTGTCTGTGTCGTACTGTCATATCTGTGATATTTTTACCTGCTGCCATATAAACACAGTTTAAGTAAAAAGCGTGATATCTATGCTAAACACATTTCTGCCAGTGTAGACTGACACTGTATCCTCACAATGTAGACATGTGCAATCTTTTTGATTTGTTTCTTTTCATAGCTCTGTATAGAGACCAGGTTAGTTGTGAAGTCTAATTTCTGCATTTAAATTCTTGACTATTTATTAGCTTCAAGTCCAAAGTGATCAGCTCCAACATCAACACCAACAAGTGCAAATGCAAAGTAGTAGGCTCTATTAAAATTCACCCAGCAACTGCAAAATATAGCTTTGCAATGGTAGATATGAATGATAAAATAAGTATTCAACACGCCACCTGTTTTCGAAGTAAATATATTTCTAAAGGTGCTATTGACAATAAATTCTCACTAGATGTCAGTAACAACCCATCCAATCCACACATGCAAAGAAATCAAACCATAGATGTCCATAAATTAAGTCATGCATAATCATGATAAATTACACAGTACTGAAGACAGCCATGACACCAGCTTAAATCTATTAATAATCAGAAATTACCAAGCTGTCACACAAGAAACATCGCATGATGGATAAAACCAATGAGCCCTCTCAAGACCTTTGGTTGCAAACCATACTGAAGGCACTGGTTACAATTCAATTCAATTCAATTTATTTATATAGCGCCAAATCACAACAAAAGTCGCCTCAAGGCGCTTTATATTGTACAGTAGATAGCACAATAATAAATACAGAGAAAAGCCCAACAATCATATGACCCCTATGAGCAAGCACTTTGGCGACAGTGGGAAGGAAAAACTCCCTTTAACAGGAAGAAACCTCCGGCAGAACCAGGCTCAGGGAGGGCGGCCATCTGCTGCGACCGGTTGGGGTGAAGAAGGAAAACAGGATAAAGACATGCTGTGGAAGAGAGACAGAGATTAATAACAGATATGATTCGATGCAGAGAGGTCTATTAACACATAGTGAGTGAGAAAGGTGACTGGAAGGAAAAACTCAATGCATCATGGGAATCCCGGCAGCCTCACGTCTATTGCAGCATAACTAAGGGAGGATTCAGGGTCACCTGGTCCAGCCCTAACTATATGCTTTAGCAAAAGGAAAGTTTTAAGCCTAATCTTGAAAGTAGAGATAGTGTCTGTCTCCTGAATCCAAACTGGAAGTTGGTTCCACAGAAGAGGGGCCTGAAAACTGAAGGCTCTGCCTCCCATTCTACTTTTAAATACTCTAGGAACAACAAGTAAGCCTGCAGAGCGAGAGCGAAGTGCTCTAATGGGGTGATATGGTACTACAAGGTCATTAAGATAAGATGGGGCCTGATTATTTAAGACTTTGTATGTGAGGAGCAGGATTTTGAATTCAATTCTGGATTTAACAGGAAGCCAATGAAGGAAGCCAAAACAGGAGAAATATGCTCTCTCTTTCTAGTCCCTGTCAGTACCCTTGCTGCAGCATTTTGGATCAGCTGAAGGCTTTTCAGTGAGTTTTTAGGACATCCTGATAATAAAGAATTACAGTAGTCCAGCCTGGAAGTAATAAATGCATGAACTAGTTTTTCAGCATCACTCTGAGACAGGATATTTCTAATTTTAGAGATGTTGCGCAAATGGAAGAAAGCAGTCTTACATATTTGTTTAATATGTGCATTGAAGGACATGTCCTGGTCAAAAATGACTCCAAGGTTTCTCACAGTGTTACTGGAGGCCGAGGTAATGCCATCCAGAGTAAGAATCTGCTTAGATACCATAGTTCTAAGATTTTCAGGGCCGAGTACAATAACCTCAGTTTTATCTGAATTAAGAAGCAGAAAGTTAGCGGCCATCCAGGTCTTTTATGTCTTTAAGACATTCCTGCAGTTTCACTAATTGGTGTGTGTTACCTGGCTTCATGGATAGATAGAGCTGCGTGTCATCTGCATAGCAGTGAAAATTTATGCTATGTCTTCTAATGATGCTGCCTAAGGGAAGCATGTATAATGTAAATAAAATTGGTCCTAGCACTGAACCCTGTGGAACACCATATTTAACCTTAGTGTGTGAAGAGGACTCTCCATTTACTTGAACAAATTGGAGTCTATTAGATAGATATGATACAAACCACTGCAGTGCAGTACCTGTAATACCTACAGCATGTTCTAATCGCTCTAATAGGATATTATGGTCAACAGTATCAAACGCAGCACTGAGGTCTAGCAGGACAAGCACAGAGATGAGTCCACTGTCAGAGGCCATAAGAAGATCATTTGTAACCTTCACTAAAGCTGTTTCTGTGCTGTGATGAGCTCTGAAACCTGACTGAAACTCTTCAAATAAGCCATTCCTCTGCAGATGATCTGTTAGCTGTTTGACAACTACTCTTTCAAGGATTTTTGATATGAAAGGAAGGTTGGAGATTGGCCTATAATTAGCTAAGACAGCTGGGTCTAGACATGGCTTTTTAAGTAAAGGTTTAACTACAGCCACCTTGAAGGCCTGTGGTACATAGCCGATTATTAGAGAGAGGTTGATCATATTTAAGATCGAAGAATTAATTAATGGCAGGACTTCTTTGAGCAGTTTTGTAGGAATGGGGTCTAAAAGACACGTTGATGGTTTGGAGGAATTAATTATTGAAGTTAACTCAGAAAGATCAATTGGAGAAAAAGAGTCTAACTTAACACCGATGGTACTAAAAGTAGCTGTAGATAATATTACATCTGTGGGATGATTATTGGTAATTTTTCTCTAATGATAAAAATTTTATTTGTGAAGAAGTTCATGAAGTCATTACTAGTTAACGTTAAAGGGATTGTTGGCTCAGTAGAGCTCTGACTGTTTGTCAGCCTGGCTACAGTGCTGAAGAGAAACCTGGGGTTGTTCTTATTTTCTTCAATCAGTGACGAATAGTAAGATGTTCTGGCTTTTGCGGAGGGCTTTCTTATAAAGCAGCAAACTATTTCTCCAGGCTAAATGATGATCCTCTAAATTTGTGACACGCCATTTCCTCTCCAGCTTACGAGTTATCTGCTTTAGGCTACGTGTTTGAGAATTATACCACGGAGTCAGGTACTTCGGATTTGAGGCTTTAGTTTTCACAGGAGCTACAGTATCCAGAGTCGTACGTAGAGAGGAGGTAAAATTATTAACAAGATAATCGACCTCTGTTGGAGTAGCGTTCAGATAGCTGCTCTGCTCTATGTTGGTACAGGGCATTGAAGATGATAACAGTGGGTGGATTATATTCTTAAACTTAGTTACAGCACTTTCAGAAAGACATCTACTTTGATAAAGTCTACTCTCCACTGCTGTGTAATCAATTATTGTAAATGTAAATGTTATCAGGAAATGATCAGACAGCAGAGGGTTTTCAGGAAACACTGTTAAATGTTCAGTTTCTATGCCATATGTTAAAACAAGATCTAGAGTGTGATTAAAGTGGTGGGTGGGTTCTTTTACATTTTGAGAGAAGCCAATTGAGTCTAATAACAGATTAAATGCGATGTTGAGGCTGTCATTTTAGCATCTACATGGATGTTAAAATCACCCACAATAATTATTTTATCTGAGCTGAGCACTAAATCAGATAAAAGTCTGAGAAATCAGAGAGAAACTCTGTGTAAGGCCCAGGTGGACGATAGATGATAACAAGTAAGACTGGTTTCTGAGTTTTACAGCTGGGGTGGACGAGGCTAAGCATCAGGCTTTCAAATGAATTAAAAGTCTGTCTTGGTCTTTCGTTAATTAATAGGCTGGTGTGAAAAATTGCTGCCACACCGCCCCCGGCCTGTGCTTCGGGATTTCTGGTAGTTAGAATGACTCAGGGTGTTGATTCATTTAAACTAACATACTCATCCTGCTGCAACCAGGTTTCTGTAAGGCAGAGTAAATCGATTTGTTGATCAATTATTAAGTCATGTACTAACAGAGACTTGGAGGAGAGAGACCTAATATTTAATAATCCACATTTCACTGTTTTACTCTTTGGTTCAGATGTGGATACTGTATTGTTCTTTCTTTGTGATTTTTTATGTTTAAGTTGTTTATTGCTGGTTTTTAGTTTGTTTTTTGTCTTTTTGGGAGCTGACACAGTCTCAATGGAGATGGGTTTTTGGGTTTACAGAACTGAAGGTTTTAGTCAACATTGTTGAGGCCATAATCAGGAATTGGAAATAATGTCATTTCACCATAAACTGGCCAAGATTCAGACAGAAGAGTGAAAAGAATTATCAGAGGAGTTGTCCAAGAGCCAAGGGCCACTTGTGGAGAGCTACAGAAAGACCTGGAATGAGCAGGTACAAAGAAAGTTGTTTCAAAGAAAACAATAAGTATCTTGATGCATGTTCAATCATCCACGTAAGAAATCCTCAAAACAAGATTCTGTTGGCGAAACCTGCATTCAGCTGAGACCGAAGGAGACAGTTGGATGAGTGATGAAGCATTTCTCCCACTTGAAATACTAAGTCCAAATGAATCAACTTTTTGGGAAAATAATAAGTAATGCACTCAACTGCCATGGCTTGTATGCACGTTCGCCACACAAGACTTCATTACTGAGGATAAAGCATGTTGAAGCACGTTTAAAGTTTGCTGAACAACACTGAGACAAGCCTGTGAAACACTGGGAGAGTAGTCTGGCCAGAAGAGACCCAAATTGAACTCTTTGAATGTCATAATGCACACCATTATTGGAAGTTAAAAGGCACTACATATCACCCCAAAAACAGTGAAGTTTGGAGGTGGGAACATCTTGGTGTAGGGCTGTTTTCAGCATACAGCATTGGCATGCTTCATCTACTTGAAGGAAGGATGAATGGGAAAATATACCGAGGCATTATTGATAAAAATCTGCTGCCATTACCAGGGTGATGAAGATGAAATGAGGGTGGACGTGTCAGCAAGATAATGATCCCAAACACACGCAAAGGAAACTCTTAATTAGTTTCAGAGAAAGAAAATAAAGCTGCTAGAATAGCCCAGCCAATCACCTGACCTGAATCCTATTAAAAAACTATGAACTATAGAACTAAAGGTCAGAGTTCATAGAAGAGGCCAGAGAGCCTTAAAGATTTGATTTGAAGATGGTGTGGAATGACTGCAAGCTCTCATCACCAACAAAGGCTTTTACATTTTAGTAAGTGTGTTCAATACCATACTTTCTATCATTTTTCATTATTACACATAATTTAATTCATGGACATCTATGGTTTGATTTCTTTGCAGGTGTGGATTGGATGGGTTGTTACCAACATCTATTCAATTCAATTCAATTTTATTCATACAGCGCCAAATCACAACAACAGTCCCCTCAAGGCGCTTTATATTGTAAGGTAGACCCTACAATAATACATACTAGAGATGGCACGAGACCACTTTTTTATGTCCGATACCGATATCATAAATTTGGATATCTGCCGATACCGATATGAATCCGATATATTGTGTTTTTTAATCAATAAAACTGTTTTTTTTAATATCTTGCTGCATTTTGTATAAGTTCATACTCAAGTTTAAATAAACAACAACACTAAAGCTATTCTGTTATACCTGTATGTAAAAAATACACTGCACCCAAAATATTTCATAGTTCAGCAACACTGATCAATCTAATAAACTTAAACCTACTCCATCCTCCCTATTCTGGTATTTTAAAGAGTACTTAGCAGAAATATTAAGCAACCTAACTAAAAGGGTTGCAAACTCCCAGCAAAAAAAAAATAGGGAACCAGCCCCCACCTCATGATGCTTAATCGATGTAATCAACTTTAATTTGATGCAGGGTGAAAAAAATGCTCAGAAATAAATTATTTTTCAAGAATAATTAAATAGATTCAACATCTTTCTTCAACAGAATTGCAGAATTCACAGACGGTACCTTCCCAAAGGAAAAAGTACTATAGCTTACTAGGGTATATTAGACTTAACAGTTACTATATACAGTAATGGACTTCTATACATTTTACATCAGATTCAAACTTTGGGTGTAAGATTCAGATAATTGTTTATTAAAAGCGAGACATTTTAAATGAGAATAAGAAAGAAAAGTATGTCTTTGTGCCCCCTTTTCCCTGTTCATGCCCTATCGGCCCCCCTGGCTAAACTTTGCTAGATCCGCCCCTGCACAGTTACCAGCCGTCAGCTACGTAGAAAAGGATCCTGGTGTAGAAAGTAATATTAAATACATTCTAACAACAGCTTATCAAGCTTAAACGTGCTGCTGTTGTTCAGCCGCTGGTTTCCTCTTTCTGGTGCAAAGTGGGCCAAAAACAAAGAAGAGAGACAGACTCGCGACAGAAAAGCCGATCAGCTGATCATTGATCAGTTTCACGATTGAAGTAGCAGCAGGAGAGGGAGGGAGAGAGAGAGGCAGTCGCTCCATATATCGGTTGTTAAGCTTAACGTGGGAACGCTTTACAAACATTCAGAGATGAACTTACACACTTGCTTTACTTCTCTCTGGGATAACTTCCTCGGAGATGAAATGCTGGTTTGGTAGCGAGGCTACAAATACACACAGCCGCTCTATCACGTGACACATACTGCTCCGACATGCTACGGTTATGAGCCGAGTTACGCCGTGTCGCAAGTTTTGTGAGATGCTTTTTTGATATTTAATGGATCGGATTACATTTTTTATTTCTCGCCGATATCCGATCCAGTAATTTACGTCAGTATCAGACCGATACCGATACGTAATATCAGATCGGTCCATCTCTAATACATACAGAGAAAAACCCAGCAATCATATGACCCCCACTTTGGCAACAGTGGAAAGGAAAAACTCCCTTTTAACAGGAAGAAACCTCCGACAGAACCAGGCTCAGGGAGGGGCGGGGCCATCTGAGATAACATGACATCAGGTGAGAATGTCATGTTTGCTATGGATGCTATAGCTATATTAATTAATTCCATATTCCAGTGACACCAGAAGCCTAGAATTGACATAACTGAATGTAATCCAGAAGTTATTAATATTGATAAATTGTCTGCTTTATTAAACCTAGTTTATTAAACAAACTAAGGTGGCACCCGTGGGCCTTCTGTACGTTTAACTTAGAAGTTTCAAACCTAGACCCTCATCAAATAGCAACATTTGCTAATGGTAGTTATCTTAACAAGCCCTCAGCTAGCATAGTCATCTTGTGCATGTATTTTATTTCTTATGTATCAGCTAGAAAGCAGTGAAGCACGGCTATCAAAAATCAGTAACTAAAATGCAATATCACTAACAGCTATTAGATGCTGTCTCCAGCTAAATCCCATTCCTAGAAATACTGAGGGATTCATAATTTTGCTAAATTTGGACCTTCCAATAGGTGCACCAGTACATTTTATAATACTGCCATACTGTGACATGTGTCACAGAGAATTGTGTAAAGTGCACTTTGGTGTGGGTGTGCATTGATACACTAGCTGCACAGACCTATAACTTCTCATTAAAGAACAATAAAATCCACATTTGAAATAACTCATGATTTTCCCTCTTGATTAGGTGTAGTTACTAAAAACTATATACGTGTATTTGACACACTGTGAATCAGAAAGGGCTGTGTATGCTATGTGCACCTTGGAAACTGTTTCTTGGGCTTAACATTATCCCATTTTGGCAGATACCACCTCCGTGTTCCTGTTACATGTAAGGTGTTTCTTGCCTTGACAAACTGGTTGTAGCAGTAATGACTGCCAAGAGACACTGCTCCTGTTTTTAAGACCTAGAAGTTGCATGTTTGTCATCTAAGAAACTGCAGCTAGGGTCATGTTTGGACTTTTGTATTCTGCACTTTATTTAGCTTTTTTTCCCCATGCACTTTTTTACTTTTGCTTCAAATGTGGTTAGGTTTAAGCAGTCAAGACTACTTGGTTAGATTTAGGCACTGAAGATTACTTATTTAGATTCAGGAAACAATGTGCTTTGTAATATTTTTATTTTGAGCCCTAAGTGGGAAAACCTCCAACTCAGGTCTTTGACTCCACATGCTATTCTAGTGTACTGATCTGCATGCAGACTTAGGTCAGGTAAGACAATACATTATAATTCCACAAGAATTTATGATACTCCTCATACCTAAGTGCTGGAAGAATGGTTGAAAGATCACTGCGGATTATGAAGAGCTGAGACTTATATGATGCCTTTATCAGGATTTGCTGTCCCTGTGGAAGTCATGGAGATGCTTTATATGACTTGGTCTCCATCTACTGGTGTAAATAAGCACTGCATGACTGCATGGAAGGAGAGAGAGACCAACTAGAAATGATTTTGCAACATATTTGTCCCCTTATGAAATGGGGAGAGGACAGTCTATACAAAGGTTTATGGGTTAAGTATAAAAACAGTCTAAATCCGGAAAATCTCTAGCACTGATAATATTACTGTATAAGACATCTAAAAAAAACCTCCAAATATTCCTGGTTCTGTCACAACTACATTCATTTTGAAAAAAAATGTCTGTGCATGTTAATTCAGTGGTACAGTGATTAGTTATCTTCAACTTTTATAACTTTAAACAGGTTTCTTTAATATATGCTTGCCCATAATGGGGATTATTTATACATACATAATAAACAGGTGAAAGATGATGGCTCTACACCTGTCCTGGTCACACGTGGCTGGAAAAAGTAAGGGTGCGTTTCACACATGTATTTTGCTCAGTAAGATTTCTCAATGAATCCAATTCAATTCAATTCAATTTTATTTATATAGTGCCAAATCACAACAGCAGTCGCCTCAAGGCGCTTAATGAGAGATGTGACCAAGTATCTGCATGGCAGCCATAATAACAGATGTTCCAACTCTTCAAATATTAAGAAAAGGAGTTCCAACGGTTGCTTTATGGCTTTCTTTAGCAGATGATACACTGGCCCATCCTTTATGAAAAGAGAGGAGAAAATGCTGTCCCATAATTCATTGCTATGCCATCCAATCATTCGTGAAAGCAATCGACATAATTAAACACAGCTATGCAGATCATATAAATTTTTAACTGTAACTGCATTTTCCATTTCATTCATAGCCTCCTGATATATTTATAATTTTAACAACAATTTGTTGAACTCACAGCTGAACTCTGAACATCACACTGCTGGAATAAAAACTTTTTATTGCTGAGTTGTTGCTGAATGAAGAACGCAGGATGCCATATTTGCTCAAGGTTCCATATAATCAGTCTTCATTAGTAATGTCCTTTGTTGTTTTACACAGTTTAGGATACATTTTTACTTCAGTATAGTTCTGCTGGAGTAGGTGATGGATGAAGGGAATTTTACTACAGTCAGAAATCCTAAACAGGGAGGAGGACAGGAGTCACACACCATATGATATGATATGGATTTACCAATCAAGGTAAATTATTGGGATGTCACAGTTGCAGGATGATCACCTAACAATGTGCTGTAAAAGATGGAGCCAGTTCACTTCAGTAAAAACCAGCATTCTGCCAATAGCAGTGAGTTCGTGGTAGTAGTACTTCATTTCTAACAGAAAATAATATGTTTGAGTTCTTTTAGGCAACATGTAATCACTATATGAGTTCCACTAGGTCTCAGGACAGAGGCATATTTTGGTTAGATATACTTTGTTTAAAGATTGATATCGAAAGGATTATTTAAGTTACATCTGAATATACATTATAACAAAACATTGAAGCAGTAAAAGAATACTGCACCGTTCTAAAGACAATTCAAATTTACTTTCAGCCACTGTATTTGGTGTACGGTAACAATCAGTGTTATAAAAAATCTAATAAAATCATCATTAAAAAGTCAAAAAACGTATTTATCTGAGCAGAATTTTGATCCATATCTGCACAGTGTTATACAGGGTGGGCCATTTATATGGATACACCGTAATAAAATGGGAATGGTTGGTGATATTAAAGTCCTGTTTGTGGCACATTAGTATATGTGAGGGGGCAAACTCCTCAAGATGGGTGGTGACCATGGTGGCCATTTAGAAGTCGGCCATCTTGGATACAACTTTTGTTTTTTCAATAGGAAGAGGGCCATGTGACACCAAACTTATTGGTAATGTCACAAGAAAAACAATGGTGTGCTTGGTTTCAACGTAACTTTATTCTTTCATGAGTTATTTACAAGTTTCTCTTTGTTCACAGCCATTGACATGTCGAAGAGGTTAACACGTGAGGAGATCGAAATCGTGTTGATATCTGGTAAATGCAGTAATCGGGTCATTGCAGCAGATTTCAATGCAAGACACCCTACGAGACCACCCATCTCCCATGCTACAGTCAGCAAACTGCTTGCTAAGTTTTGTGAAACTGGTTCAGTGTTGGATTTGCCAAAATGTGGAGGCAAGAAAACTGTCACTAATGAAGGAACATCAGTGGCTGTTCTAGCTTCATTCAGCAAGAGCCCACAGCGTAGCACTCGCCGCATGTCACTGGAGAGTGGCATTAGTCGAACATCCCTTCGGCGGATAATAGCTACTCACAAATGGCACCCTTACAAACTCCAGCTACTGCAGCATCTCAACGAGGATGACCCAGATCGGCGCACAGAATTTGCAGAATGGGCAAAACAAAAATTGGAACAGGACCCTCAGTTCACGCAGAAGATTTTGTTCAGTGATGAGGCAAACTTTTATGTGAATGGTGAAGTTAACAAACAAAACCACCGCTAATGGTCTGACACTAACCCACATTGGATGGATCCCTCCAAGACTGTTGGAACAACAAAAGTGATGGTTTGGTGTGGTATATGGGGTACAACGATAGTGGGTCCATTCTTCATCAATGGAAACCTCAAGGCCACTGGATATTTGAAATTGCTACATGATGATGTGTTTCCCTCTTTATGCACTGAAGCTGGCACGTTCCCTGAGTTTTTCCAGCAAGATGGTGCACCACCACATTATGGGTGCCAGGTCTGAGCATTCCTAGATGAACAGTTTCCTGGAAAGTGGATTGGTCGTCGTGGGCCAGTTGAATGGCCCCCAAGGTCTCCCGATCTGACCCCCTTAGACTTTTATCTTTGGGGTCATCTGAAGGCAATTGTCTATGGTGTGAAGATATGAGATGTGCAGCACCTGAAACTACGGATACTGGATGCCTGTGCTGGCATTTCTCCTGCGGTGTTGCTATCAGTGTGTGAAGAGTGGGAGAAGAGGGTTGCACTGACAATCCAACACAATGGGCAGCACACTGAACACATTTTATAAGTGGTCAGAAACTTGTAAATAACTCATGAAAGAATAAAGTTACGTTGAAACCAAGCACACCATTGTTTTTCTTGTGACATTACCAATAAGTTTGATGTGTCACATGGCCCTCTTCCTATTGAAAAAACAAAAGTTGTATCCAAGATGGCCGACTTCTAAATGGCCACCATGGTCACCACCCATCTTGAGGAGTTTGCCCCCTCTCATATACTAATGTGCCACAAACAGGACTTTAATATCACCAACCATTCCCATTTTATTACGGTGTATCCATATAAATGGCCCACCCTGTAGATTTAGGGCTGGCGTGGTAGGGAAAAAGTGATTCATTTTTTCCATGAGGAAATGTGATTTGAATTCACTTTTAAAAACAACTATACAGTGAGTGACCCTTACGTATAACCCCTTTATTCAATCCTTAAGTTAGGTGTGTGCCTACATGGGAAGCTGTAACTGCACATTTACCTCTTCTCGCTGAACTGGACCTGCTCATCGTCTTTGTGCTGTTGCTGCATTTTAAGAGTATTTTTGAGCATTTTTATTGGAATTACATGCTTCACTTTTTGGTGAGTGAAATGCCCAAACCTTTTTCCTGCCAGTGTCAGTGGTTAAATGTGTCTGTGGCGTTTGAGGCCACTTTAACTTGGTTTGATTTCAGGAGAAAATCAAAAGTTATCCAGACCTTCAAGAATCAGAGATAACTGATAACAGATAATATTTATCTGAATTTCAAGAGTGGGTCCACACCTCCATATGGCCCCCTGCACTACAAGCAGTTCATACTCATGCCCCTCCCTCAGTTAATTCACTTCTCATTAGTACAGGGGGATCTGCGGCCAGTCCCCTCTGAGGCCTTCAACAAACAGCAGCCTCAATCCATGCTCAAGACATCAGCCATTATTCTACTAGAAACGCTGTCACATCTAAATAAGGATGGGCTCCCAGCTAGAGATTTACTTGTAGTTTAACTGGGTAGTTCAAATAGATACATAGATAAATATATCTATGTAATTATATATGCCACTCTGTTTATATTGGCTAAATGGGACATTTCAAAATAAATGATAGCACAAAAAACCCATGTGACCAAACTTTGCCATTTGTTACTGACAACACTTCTTCAATTACACTCACTCTATTTTTAAACCTCGGATTGTTTTTTCTTTTCTAAAACTCTGCAGATCTGCTGCCGACTGGTCCTTGCTTCAAACTCTGTTTCTTCTACTGTGAGATGATCAGCTTCACCAGTACTACGACTTAAATTCAGTAAAGGGATACCACTTCCTTTCTAAATGAATCTCCCCTTTGTTACACATTTATCTGCATTTTTCATTTAACCAAACAAAGTGAAATGACGGCTACTTCACACATCCTTCTGATTGTGCTTTGAGTCTTTAATTCTTCTGCTTTTGGCTCTGCCATTCTGTAAACCCGTAGCTAATAATAAATAAACTGAAATCATCATTAGAAGGTAGTTACTCATGTATACAAATGCATGGACAGGCATGTTTTCAACATGGAATTACTGCTGCCATAGAAAAATAAATCTAAGAAAACACAAGAGAAAAGAACAACAAATAAAGCAGGTAACCTGCCAGTGGACGCGTGCACAGCGTGAAGCATGAGTTCATAAGGCAACTGGAGAATAAACAGCGCACTGTGTGTGCATGTGAGTGGCAATGTGGCACTGTGGAACAGACATCATCATCAGACGTCCTCTGTTAACACCCACAGAGGACGGAGCAGCCTCTGACATAACTGTGCTCTCAGCTTTGAATTTGGTACAAACTGGACTTAAAATAATACGATAACATTCTCAACAAAGAATCCTCTTTTCTTCTTCTCAAGGTGCATTATCTGCTGAATCATGACCACCCCCTCCACAAACTCCACGGAGCACATGTCCAAAAAGCCCTTTGAGGGTGAGGTTTGATGAAATCTATCATCTCAGGGGGGTTTGTCCATGTAAACTGTGGATGGAGGCCAGCTGCCGATAGACCTCTGACCCCGCAGCAGTATAGGTGTTCACTCCAAGTCCTGAAGGTTGATTGTGCTTCCTGTGAACTGGGAGTTGTCAGAGCCATTGTCGTCCTCTGTAATCACCGAAGACTCCTGTGGAGAAAGGCATCACAGCTCAGTTCTCTAAAGGCTGACAGTGTCACTATTCTGTGGCTATTACAAAGGACAAACACAACCGATTTCATAACAGAAAGTCAAAGCACAAATGCCATCAAATGTCTCTTTAAAGACAGAAAAGATTAGCAACACAAATCCCACCTGTAAAATGTTGACAGGCAGGTCAACAGTGAGCTGCGAGTGGGAGCTGGAGGGCTGAGAGCTCAACTGGAAGGCCAGGTCTCCATCACTGGCTGGGTCATCCTGCGTGTTCACACATTGATTAGACACTCCAACAACCGCTCTACATCAGTCTGCTGTTCAGTGCACGCTGCACCCAATTATGTGATAAAAGAATGTAAAGAAAAACAGTCCCTAGTTGGATGTTTCTAGTCATTTTTTACTAATTTACTAGTTGATCAGTCAGGAGAACGAAATCAGATTACTGGAGTATTCAGACTTAGAACTCTGAAACGAAACATACAGTGTTTTATGTTTGGGTGTGGCTAGCATTAGCTGTGCTAGCAGCACCAGCTTTCATGTCCACAGGTCTGTGCAGAATGTTTATACACTTTTCTCTAGCCGAGTTATTTTACATCATTCAACTTTTTCCATTTCTGCCGCCACAGAGAGGCCTTTGCTTCAGGTGTTTCCTGATACTGAGCCGAGGAATTGGGTTTCACTTTCACCAATGTCCTTGTAGCTTCTGGCATATATAGCCCGTTTCCATTAGTGCCTACACAGGTTGGCTCGACATGGTTTTTTAGAGTTTCCCATTAGGTGATAGTACCTGGTACCAGGTACTTTTTTTAGTCATGAAGTGATCTGAAAATGTGGCATCATCAGACTGCATGCCAGTGATTGGCTATTCAATGGCATGAGTGTCTAGTTCATAAAAATCAAAAACCACCATTTTTGAAACTTGGCAACGAGGGACAAGGCTGCACAAAAACAGCACGGTGGTCCCCAAATGTGACAAAAACCCACAGACAGCAGCAGGTATACCATCGCCAGTCACCCTCCTTGGTTCGTGTGGCATACAAATGACATCACAGAAAGTACGGACACGTTGCTATAACGACCCCACGCACATTCAGTGGGACTTGATTGTAATGGGAAACGACAATACAGCTGGTTTTAATGGCACACATTTGACCAAATGGTAAAAACAAGCCTCAGACAGAACAACTCCCTGTAGCCAGTGTTAAACTGGCACCTTAATGAGCTTATGGGATGTTGCTCTGCACTTATAGTGTGTTCTTAGTTCCCAAATAGCAACTAATATGTTTTCACAGTACACAAAAAGGTCAATTTCACACTGTGCAGTAAAAATGCAGGAGAAGGAATTAAAATCTATGGAACAAATTCTCATTAAAACAAAGGCATGCACCCAGACAGTAGCAGTGGTGAGTTATCCAAATCATGAGCTTATGTGAACCGTAAATATCACGGTTTGGTCTAGACAGCTTTACGTTTTCTGACCAGGGCAGATTTACCACCTTCCCCAACTTGTCATATCTCACCTGTAGCAGGTGGATCTGGACATACTGGGCACCGGTGATGGGGTCACGGAGAGTCAGGCCCCCATTTGCTACTGCAGCTCCATCACCATAGCGAGCCCCAGAGGGAGCGAGTGGTCCTGGAGCTGTGGCAGCCTTTGTTCCTTTAGCTTTTCTCTGACTTGAGCTTGAAGTCCCTGGACAAGTCAAAAGAAATTCTTGTCAGTCTAAAAGTTACTGGAGCTTTGGCTAGCATGAAACTAAACAATGTATGTCACCGGAGGAGGCCGAGGGGGCTCTCTGCTTCTTCTTCTTAGCCAGCTGGATGGCTCTGTAGTCAGTCCTAGCCGAGCCCCCACTCTCCTGTCAAGCAAAATGGGAGCATGTTAGGTTTGCACCACCTTTCATCATCTGTCTGTTGACTGCTTTGTCTACTGATTGTGATTAATGTTGTTAAATACGTATGTGCCACGACTGAACAACATATTGTCAAATAAAAAAGGACATTCATTCAAAGATCAGAAGACTGAACAACAACAAAGAAAGAAAAAAAACATCTGAGACAATGGCTATATTTTTTCCATTTTAGATGAAAGAATGGAGACTGACACGATTCATTATCAAAGACCCTTTATATGTCATTGAACTATGAGTCTTTTTTGGTTTTGCATCTGTTACAGAAAGGTGAGCATGGTCCTTACCCAACCGGTTACCTTTTGAGATTAAGAGGAAAGCTTGTATGTCTGAAAGTCGCAAATGTATTTTCTGTATCAGCTGTGTTTCGATTAGTTTATTTAATCTGTGAGTATCTATGCTCACCAGGAAACTGCTTGGTGACACAGAACTGAGTTCCGACTCTTTCTGTGGGCTGAAGCTGCTGCTGTGACCAGGAAAAACAAACTGAGTGAGCACTTTTCCTCCCTCCTGGGGTCCCAGCACCTCCACACAACCCAAAAGAGTCCCAGCACCTCCTTGGCCACCCACCTCCACCACCTTAGATGGTGAGCCAAGGAGCTCGGCAACAGGAGCTACAGCCAGGGAGGCTGGGGGTTCCACGCTCAGGGAGCTGGACGAGCTGAGTGGGTGCTGCAGAGTGGGGTCCACAGTGGCACCAGTACCCTGCATAGTAAGGGCAGTGAGGGTTCCCAGTGCCTCTGGGGTAACTGTCTGCACATCGTCCAGGTTAAGGGTGCCTTGTGGGGGCAGGACGTCACTCGCTGTTCCCTCCAGGTTGTGGTGGGGGGTCATGTCGGCATTCCCTGCCAATATAAGAGGGTCCACAGCCTTAGCCATTGTGGTGTTAGTGCTGGTAACAAGTGTAGTTCCCACTGAAGAGGGGTCGATGGTCAGGATGCCAGAGCTGACCAAGGACAGGTCCATTGTGAACGGGCCATTAGACGTACCCCCACCAACTGGGATTCCCACTCCAATGCCTGTAGTGGGTGCAGTTCCTCCAGGCACAGAAGAGAACAGAGAGCTGAGGTCCAGGTTTGTCAGCTGGTCGCCCCCAGCAATACCAGGTCCTGCAACCGTGGTAGGTGTGGAACTAACAAGCTCATTACTGGGGGTCAGGGTTGGTGTGGTCTCCATCTGACTGAGAACATCTGGGAAGGAAAACAGGGAAAAAAAAAAACTTAATTAAAAAAAGAACATGTCAGGAACAACAGCAAGTGGAATAAAAGATTAAAACTGTTACACAAGAAAGAAGGAATCGTTTCAATCCATCGCCCCACATGGAAACAGAAAACAGTTGGGTGATGTTTTATCAAACATGTTCCAGTAAGGTTCGTTTCTGTTACACAAGATTTTTGTTCCCATCAAGTAGAGCTGGGCGATAGAACAATAACGATATGTGTTGCGAAATAACTTTTTCTCGATAGAAAAATTAAACTATTGCGATAGGCCTCATCTCTCTTGTCCTCTTAAAAAAAGAAAAAAAGAACAGCCAATCCAAATTAAGTAGCGCAGAGCCGAACCAATCACAGCTGCAGCGTCACGTCACGTGACTTGTTACGTACAGCACAAGTGCCAAGCCGCACATGTGTATTTGTTTTTGCAGCCGTGCAGCCCGGGTAATGAAGGAAATGAGTTTGCCGACTAGAGAAAAATCAACCGGCGTGAGCGTGTTTAAGGTTACCGAAGAAAAAAACAGATGATGGTTCCAATGCCGGAGAGCTTGTCGAACGGAAGGGCCACAGAAGTTCCGTAGTGTGAAGGTATTTCGGCTATTTCAAGTCTGACAAAAAACAGAGTAGCGCGCACTGTAAATTGTGCCGAAAGCAAGTCTGGAAATACAATAAAGCGGTGCATGCTCAGTCTGACTGAAAGCGCTGATTCGTCATTCGGCTTTTGTCAGACTAAAGTAACTGTTAAAACTGTTTGAAAAGCTAAGCTATACAACAAGGAGAGATGGAGAATTTCCTTTTAGTTCTCAGTTTATTTGATATTGACAAAAGTTAGTCAATTTTGTCTGTTCTTCTGTAAAACGACCTAAGATTTATTTTTAGAATTAAAATTTTGTTTCTAAGTGGAACTGACAATTTAGTTTTGTCTGTTTTGTTTGTTCTATTTTGAAACTTAAACGCTTTAGCGGCTGCCTTTTGTGTAGTTTGCAATATTTGCCTTTATTTATCTGAAACTGAAGTCTCATGTTCCTGAAGTACATCTACCCTGTTGAACTTATTATGGGAAATAAATATTTAAATCAAAACAAGCTGCTAATTATTTCACATTTTACTTGTGAGCAACGGCACATTTAAATCTTACAAATATAGTTATTTGGCTTATATCGTGATATATATCGTTATCGCCTGAAATGAAAAAAACATATCGTGATATGAAAAAATCTTATATCGCCCAGCTCTACCATCAAGATGGCTGAGTGTAGATGTTGACAGACAGTATGACACTCGTATACTGAAATGCAGCACAGTGCTAGGGAACTTTAAGTCCTCTCTACATTATTTTTCAGCCATGAGCCTGCAGAACAATTACTAACCAGGACTGAGGTGGTGATGTTTGAGCATGTGGCTCTTAAGGCTGCTGCGGGAGGAGAAGTGTTTGGAGCAGTTAGCCACAGGGCAGCGAGTCCTCAGGGTGCTGGCGTCCTGCTTATGCTTTTTGGAGTGGATGTAGAGGCTACTACGTGCTGAGAATTTGGCATTACAACCTGAAGAACACAAAGGAGGCACATGTGCAGTCACAATGAAACACTGGTCTTAAGTAAATATTTCAGGGAGAAAATGTGAACATCTGTCTCCTGGAAAATTATTACAGTTTTGTTGATGTTCCTTTATAAAAGGTTTGTACCTTCTGCATGGCACTGAAAAGGCTTAGTGCCTAGATGGGTAATACTATGTCCTTTGAGGTGTTCGGCCCGGGTGAAGGACTTCCCACAACCCTCCTCTGCACAGACAAAGCGCCGATCATCGTCATGTTTCCTTATACACACACACACAAACATACATTTACAAACAAGGTAAGAAAAGTCATAGCACAAAAACAGAATTTCATTTAGATTTTGTTAGATCAAACTGAAGCTAAACTTAACAAGAAATCAAGGCCTTCAAAGTCAAATTGCACCAGTAAAACAGAACTGCAGTGACAAGCTCAAGTTTACTAAAACAAAAACAGGTATGTAACAGCAATCACACTTCACGTAGTGGCAAAACATTCCCACAGACAGCACGGAAGAGGAGGGTGTATGCAGCCTGTGTTGTTACTGGGCTGCTTTTCGCAAGGCTCCACTTAGATATTTTGCTAAGACTGTTTTGATTATTTGGAGCCAAAAGAAGCATATGATGAGAGGTCTGGCTGACAGCCCAAATATACCAAGTAAAGAAAGTGTACTTTATTGATCCCCGTGGGGAAATTCCTCTCTGCATTTAACCCATTCACTCAGTGAAGCAGTGGTCAGCCTTTGGGCGCCCGGGGAGCAGTGTGTAGGGACGGTACCTTGCTCAGGGGTACCTCAGGGTAACTGTTCAGGGGAATCGAACCCCCGACCTTCCGATCATGGGGCCACCACTCTACCTACTGAGCTATCCCTGCCAGTAGAGATGGCACGAGACCACTTTTTTTATGTCCGATACCGATATCATAAATTTGGATATCTGCCGATACCGATATGAATCCGATATATTGTGTTTTTTAATCAATAAAACTGTTTTTTTTAATATCTTGCTGCATTTTGTATAAGTTCATACTCAAGTTTAAATAAACAACAACACTAAAGCTATTCTGTTATACCTGTATGTAAAAAATACACTTCGCCCAAAATATTTCATAGTTCAGCAACACTGATCAATCTAATAAACTTGAACCTGCTCCATCCTCCCTATTCTGGTATTTTAAAGAGTACTTAGCAGAAATATTAAGCAACCTAACTAATAGGGTTGCAAACTCCCAGCAAAAAAAAAAAAAAAAAAAAATTGGGAACCACCCCCCACCCTCCACCTCATGATGCTTAATCGATCTAATCAACTTTAATTTGATGCAGGGTGAAAAAAAAATGCACAGAAATAAATTATTTTTCAAGAATAATTAAATAGATTCAACATCTTTCTTCAACAGAATTGCAGAATTCACAGATGGTACACAGCAAATTCAAAAGTGTTAAATGTATTGGTGTTAGTAGTCTTCTTGCAAAAGTAGAGTTAATTTTACTCTTAGTAGAGTCACATTCCTTTAATGTAACTCTGAGGTGTAAAATTATAGTAGTTAAAACCGAGTGTTAAAAATGAGTGTTTCTATGTCAAATCTGGAGGTGTTACAATGGAAACATTAACTCTTGAACTCTTAACTCCTAGAGGGGCTATGACACTAATAGAGTAAATTCACAGACTCCGCCCCCAGTACCATAGGCTCCAATCGAAGCTGAAGTCAAGCCTTTCAGAATCTTTTGCTCTACATATTTGAGTTGTTTGCCATGCTTGGTAAGTCATTTTTTCAAAGATTGTTTCAATTATTATTATTAGCTTTTACTTCTGTGGCTCTTTGGAGTTGAGACAAAGCTGTGTGAAAGGCATTAGCCATGTTGCTCGGTGATAGCATAACATTCTGTTTTAGCTAGCTGAAATGTATTGTTTGCGGGCAAATACTACAGCCTTGAAAAAAAGCTTGCATGTGAATTTTCAGTCAAATTTTTGGTCAACTTAAATTCCCCTTAAAACAATGTCTAGAATGTGAAATGTTGGTATAATGGTGCTACTTGAAGCCTGAAAACGATCTCCCATAAAAACAAAACAAAACGAGCAAACAGCAGTAGCTGCTGTTTGCTCGTTTTTTTCTATACATGTCCTGCCTGGGTTCTACATTAGCATTTAGATCCCTCCAGAGTTTTGTGCACACGGTTTAGGTAAAAATGAAAAAGGTGAGGTTTTAAATTTAGTTCAGTATTACCTGTTGTCTGTGTCCTTGTCTTTTGGGAAAATATTTTACACAAGTAATGGCTCAAAAATGATTCCTTTTTTTACTGTGCTGCAATAGATTACCGGATTAATTGTGCAATTAATTAGTGTCAACTAATTTTTAATCAATCTCCACACAGAATATGCTGTGAATATGAAGGTGGAATATGGGGGAGAGCAGAAGTGTGTTGAAGTTCCACAAAGTGATGAATGAAGGACATGCATATTGTATTGAAGAAATAAGTGATGAGAACCTTTTGATAAACAAAATTCTAATGAAAGTGAGAACATGTACATTGTTACATCTTTCAGAAAATGTTTTGAAATTGTGGTGCACAGTTCAGAATAAATGTTTTTCAAAAACCATTGCATCTTTTTAATGTTTATTTCCAAAGGAATTTCTAGAATTTCAGAACAGTAGAATTTCCACTTTTTAGAATTAATTAGAAGATAACTCTTATGTAGTTAAACTAAAATACTCTTTGAGAGTTAATATATAAACTCTTAACACCTAGTTAGCATTAGTAAGTGTTAAATTATCAACTCCAGATAGATTTGGTGTTTAACACTAAATCAGAGTTAACTTACCAACTCTCCAAAAAGAGTTAAATTAACACTCTCTGGTGTGGACCCATATAGACACTTTAATAGTGTTGAAATCAAATCTGACAGTGTTAATTTAGACATGCTGGATTTGCTGTGTACCTTCCCAAAGGAAAAAGTACTATAGCTTACTAGGGTATATTAGACTTAACAGTTACTATATACAGTAATGGACTTCTATACATTTTACATCAGATTAAAACTTTGGGTGTAAGATTCAGATAATTGTTTATTAAAAGCGAGACATTTTAAATGAGAATAAGAAAGAAAAGTATGTCTTTGTGCCCCCTTTTCCTGTTCATGCCCTATCGGCCCCCTGGCTAAACTTTGCTAGATCCGCCCTGCACAGTTACCAGCCGTCAGCTACGTAGAAAAGGATCCTGGTGTAGAAAGTAATATTAAATACATTCTAACAACAGCTTATCAAGCTTAAACATGCTGCTGTTGTTCCGCTGCTGGTTTCCTCTTTCTGGTGCAAAGTGGGCCAAAAACAAAGAAGAGAGACGGACTCGCGACAGAAAAGCCGATCAGCTGATCATTAATAAGTTTCACGATTGAAGTAGCAGCAGGAGAGGGAGAGAGAGAGGCAGTCGCTCCATATATCGGTTGTTAAGCTTAACGTGGGAACGCTTTACAAACATTCAGAGATGAACTTACACACTTGCTTTACTTCTCTCTGGGATAACTTCCTCGGAGATGAATTGCTGGATTGCTAGTGAGGCTACAAATACACACAGCCGCTCTATCACGTGAGCACACTGCTCCGACGTGCTACGGTTATGAGCCGAGTTACGCCGTGTCGCAAGTTTTGTGAGATGCTTTTTTGATATTTAATGGATCGGATTACATTTTTTATTTCTCTCCGATATCCGATCCAGTAATTTACGTCAGTATCGGACCGATACCGATACGTAATATCGGATCGGTCCATCTCTAATACCAAGCACACTGAGCAACACCCTGTCAATCAAACGGTAGCCACATGTAGAAAATACACAAATCACAAAAGGAAAAGCTGTGTTGCATCAAATCTAGCTATCAGCTATTTTCCATCTGCAGTCCCGGGCACGTAAAAAACAGAAAGATACAGTATCATTAGTTCCTAACAGTAAGTTACACACAAATGGAGTGTGTCCACTATTTTATACCATGATCAAAACATAAATGAATAAGCACTCACTCACCTTTTATGTCGGAGCAACTTTGACATGCTTGTGAAAGACCAGCCGCAGCCCTCTGAGTCACAGACAAACGGTCTCTCGCCTGGAGAAAGGAAGTTACAAGTTTAATTCCTAATGCTACACTACACCTACTGCTGCAAGGATCCTCACTTCACAAATCTTTTATTGTGAGCTGGATCGAGATTTTTTTGGCCAATTTTCTTTTGGAACGCTAAAGCTGCTGATTGGTTTTGTCCTTCTAAGAACTAAAAGTGACAACATACACACTTATGTTTGTGATTTCTATTTAATTCAATGCTCATAAAAAAACAACACAATTATTGGCCTTTTTAAATAACTTACAGCTGTACATATTCCCCACAAAAGCACCAAGTTTACTTGTCGCTGCAAGCTCAGAAGGAACTTTTACTCTCTGCATTAGTGTTAGTATTGTGAAGAACAGTCACAGCTAATGTGTTTGGATTTGTGGCACTGCAGCTGACTGCTTCACAAAAATGTATTAGGAATAAGCCAGAGTTAATTTAGTAGGCTACATGCTGCTTTTAAAAAAATTAACCACAGAAAACAACAGGCCCAGCTGAACCGACCCTTAAATCTATTCTCAATTTACCCGTGTGACTCCTCATATGGATCTTGAGACGACAGGCCTTATCGTAGGTCTTGTCACAGCCTGGGTAGGTGCACATGAAGTGGCCAGTTTCTCTGAAGTGAGTGCGATTGTGGGAGAACAGAGCACTGAAGGTGATGAAGGTTTTCTCACAGCCTGCGTAGGACAGAAAGACAAACATGTAGGACACCAACAGTACCATAAAGGCATATTTTATATGTATATATTTTTTTCATCATATTCTGTTAAACAGAAACTGTTATAATCATGTACCCTCATATTGAACATAGATCAGTGCATCTACATTTAACTCTTGTGAGACAAACGCTCAGGGTTTAGACTGCTTTAAACACTCACCTTTAAACATTTTTTTCTACTACTGGCAATATACGATGGCCCGACCCACCTGCTGCTTTAAGTTTGTTTAGGTAGGGCAGCCACAGAGTTTGTTTAAAACAGCTCGTTTCAGAGGTTGATACTGAGTCCCAGTATAAGATAAATTTGGAGTATTTTTTTAACTGCAAGTCATGCGAAGCTATTCTAGCACAGATAATGAATAGAAATGTGTAGCAGGAAATAAGCAAATGCCCTGTGTTGTTCAAAACTTGTCAAACCTTCTGGTAAAGTGCTTCGTATCATAGCAATGATGTTGTGAAGTACCCATCAGCCAATTCCAAGTGTAGAATATAAAGCTAGAAATTCCAAATGGTTACATAAAAGCACAAAATTCACTGTTTGATGTATGAGTTACCTGGGAATTCGCATTTGTGAGGCCTCTGTGGCTCAAAGTGGACCCTCTGATGGTTGGTGAGCCGGGTAGCACTGCGAAACCTCTCGTTGCAGACCTCGCAGGCAAAGGCGTTATCCTGCTCGTGGACTTTGACGTGAGCCTTGAGGTTGTAGACAGTGGTAAAACGCCGCCCACAGCCTTCAAACTGGCACGTATGTGGCCGCTGCTTGTTGTGGGACTGGAGATGCCGCTTTAGCTTGTAGGAGGTGGCAAATGCCCAGCCGCAGCCTTCCACAGTGCACTGATATGGACGTGGGTCCTCAGCATGGTTTAGGAGGTGAACCTTGAGTTTCTGTCGTGTGTCAAATGTGGAGGGGCAGCCTGGTTCTGGGCAGTCAAAGGTGGACACGGTGTCTTTCTTGGACCTGATTACTGGTACAGAGTGGCACTCTACATTGTCACAGCCAGCTACAGCAGCTTCGGGAGGCGGAGGGCCCAGATCTGCCTCTGTTACTGCACATAGTGACCCTGACTCCTGCTTGACAATGGCACAGGAGTCCAGTGAAGTACCTAGCTCTGACAGGGAACAGTCATCCACCAGAGCCAGCTCTGAGTCGCTGACAGACAAACCAGGTGTGGGCTCTTCCTGATGGCTGGAACTGGCTACTGCCAGTGTGCTGATCTTCCCGATCGATTTAGTACCACTGTCATAGTTAAGGAGAACAATATCTTCATGATCTTTCATTCCTAAGTGCTCCTTCAAGCTAACCATGTCATCCTCCTTATGTACATAGCCCTCGGGTGGGGCAGCAAGAGTTAGTATCCCGTTTTCAATAGTCACTATGATGCTTTGGTTATTTATCGTGATAGTTCCGGAAAATGTTTCGCTAGCAGGCGGACTCGTGGAGGCCGTGACCGGGTTTGCACCGCCCTGCGGCCCCGCTGAATCTGTACCAAAGTCCGATGTGTCCATGGCTTCCACGATCCCCGCAGTCCCTGAAATCAAGGTACTGCTCTCGTCAACGCGAGGCTGCGACGAGAGCTCCCTGACCAGTTTACCTTCGCTGCTTTCGGTACACATCTGGCCACAAATCCTATCGCCATATTTGTTTGTCAAAACAACGTCTTCGACGGTGGGGTGGTAGGCAGTCTGTTTAACGTTACCCGCCGCGGGATTATCGTTCAGCAAATTGAAAACATGCTCAGGTTTCAAGCCCTGTGTATCGAGGCAGTTCAAAGTGTCATTAGATTCACAGGAAACAACGTTACTGCGGTTTCCAGCCTCCATGGGGCCACAGTGACTTGCTTTGGAACACTGCTTTTTACCTTTCATTTGATCGCCATCCTCAGGCACATCCGGGCGCTGTTTACTCGTCTCGCCGCTGCCTTCGTCTTGAACGACATTAAAAAGAACATAAAACTCCTGGGTGGTTTGTTCCGCCAGGTTTACCGTGCTCAAGTTCCCCAGCGCCGCAGCGCTATGGCTGCCTACTGAGGGCTGTTTGCAGGAGCCGTCCTCACGCTGCTGCCGTAAAACTGGAAACGTTGGTTGCCGCTGCGGCATCGGTTCCTCTTCCCCTTCAAAGAGAGGCAGCGCCATTTGCATTACAACATCCCCGCTTTCTAATCCGTACTTCCAGGCTGTCTTGACAAACTCCTGTGAAGCTAGTAGGGCACTGAGCTCATTTTCCTTCTCCGGGTTCACGTTATGAAATCCCACACCCGGTCTGTTACCCGGTAAATTGCTTTTAAGCGTAGTCTGCGGTGCGCTGACAGGCGAACAAGCCACCTCGCTGCCATTTTCCGCCAGTAGGCGAAACGGCGATGTTCTCGGCCTAGTGTTGTTGTTGTTGTCGCTGTGTAGCTCAAGCGACTCCAGCAGTCCTTCCGCTTCATTTTCGCTGGAAATAAAATGAGGTATTGACCCCGTTGCCGATCGATGTGAAGACGAAATGCTTCTGTGTAGGGCGCCATGTTGAGACTGAATGTTTTGGGCATCAGAAAGCCCCTGGATTTCCATCTTGGTATCCCTGTAGCAGCGACACGGAAAAAGGCCCGCCCTACTATATGGATATGATCCATGGAGCCACTACACGGTTTCCAGTGGGCCTAGTGTTGCGTTCAGGGGCAGTATTGAAATTTCACCGTCAGGGGTGGAGGAACCAACAAGGTTTGGTAGTCGGGTGTTTGTTAGCAACTACCAAAGCTTTGTCAAGGTCGGTAGAACATCTCTTCAGTTTTCTGCACAGAAGCCTTACATTTAAGAAAACGAATAAAGCCACAGCTGATAACTAAACTTACAGTCTAGTATTAACAGAGGGACAACCAAATGTCTTTGGGTCAAAAAGTGCAATATATACTGTTCTTAAATGTAATGGTTTGAACCACGAGGAGTACCTGAAGGCAGCAAGAATAGGCCATAGTGAAATTGTGATGTGGATAGTGTAGTAATGGATATTTGTGCGGATTAGTTATTATCAAAAATACATTTAAGACAACCATTCTGCACTATTTATTTATTCATTTATTTATTTATTTATTTTTAATTGAAAGGTGAATCCAAAACTTGGGAAATTCCCGTTTCCAGTTTGGTACAGTTCGTATTTCTTCCACTAAGTGGCAGTGTAGCCACTTCTCCTAAGAGAAAACATTACAAATCTGTTCTGATCAATTTGTGTATATTTTTTTTAGTTTTTTGACACACATGGACGACCTAACATCGCCCCCAAAATGAAGCCAAAATGGCCCCTGGTGTCTGGGTGGTCCTAAACCCCGCCTCCTCCATTTTAGCGGATGGAGGTCAAACTAAAATAAGTTCTACTCAGATAAAAATTTTCCCAAACATGCTTTATTTCATCAGGCTGATTTGTGTTCAAGTGGTCTCCTTTCTCATAAGTTTGATTCTAATTATTAACATAATGCTGTTAAATTGGGGTACAACATCATCATGACAGCTTTGACTGGCAGCTGCAATCATGAAGAAGTTTGCATATGTCTGTTCTGGAATGGCAGATAGATCAGGGACGCTGAGAGGAGGTCCATGCTCCAAAACCACACCGACTGTTTCAAACTATATTTAAATACATTTAAAAAGCACCAATAACTCAAAGGTAAATATTATACTGGATTAAGTGCTAGTGTATAAGGCTTTGTCTTTTTTTTAAATAAACAGTTCATATGCCAGCTGTTGGCAGAACTGTGGAACTGAAAAAAATGTAAGAGGAGAACTTACTTTCAGATTTGAGGGATAGACTTTATATTTCATGTTTGGTGATGATTCTGTTCTCTTTGTGAAAACAGGAGCTGCCCTCAGACCTCAGCACCACCTAGTGACAACAGACAAATCATCCTGTATGTTCACTGTTTGTAGAAACTCTAAAATTAACTTTTGAAAAAAGTACAAAGTCTAAAGTACCACATGATGTGCCCCCGGTGAAAGTTGCAGCTTTTTAAAGACAAAAAAATCAAAGGGATTAATCATCAATATAACAGTTTCACTATATAGGAGCATAAACACTACCTCAGTTGGTTTTTCAGGGAGCTGCTGATCTCAGACCTGCACACCTTCTCTTTTAACACTGAATGTACTCAGTTGGTTCCGTATTCTACCTTAAATGTCACGTATATTGACCGTTACCCGCAACGTCACGTGCATATTTACACTACCCAGCTGGTTGTGCATTGTGCTCCTGGCACGTCAGAGTGTCTCTTATTTGATAATTAAAAAGTTGGCAACCCTAGCTCGGCGTTAGAGCCTATCCCAGCTATCATAGGGTGAGAAGAGGGGTACACACTGGACAGATCACCAGTCTGTTGCAGAGCTAACACAGAGAGACAACCATTCTCACTCATATTTATACCTATGGGTAATTTAGAATTACCATTTAACCTAACCTCAGTAACTGCACGTCTCTGGACTGTGGGAGGAAGCCGGACTACCTGGAGAGAACCCACATTTAATATGTTAGTTTAAAACATAATGTAGACTCTGATCAAGGGACAAGAGTTGAGAATCATCCATTGGGCTAATAAGTTTATTTTCCCTTAAAAAAATTGAACAGTACAAATAAAACAGCATGTTAAGTCACTGCTATCTTTTTCCTCTTCTTTCAGCTGCTCCCTTTACTGTTCGCCACAGCGGATCATTTGCCTCCATCTCACCCTATACCCAGCATCCTAATCTGTAACACCAACTGTATGCGTGTCCTCCTTCCCTAAATCCACTCTGTGTTCTTCTTTCCTCCATATCCAGTATCCTTCATCCAACGTATCCACTATCTCTCCAGATAATCTGAGCCTGCCTCTCTAACTTTGACTCCAAAACACCCTACCTGAGCCGTCCTTCTGATATACTCTTGGTCTGGCCACTCCCACTGAAAATCTTAGCATCCTCAGTGCTGCCTCCTCCAGCTTTACCTTCACCATCTCCAAACCACACATAGCCGGTCTCACTACTGTCTTGTAAACTTTCCCTTTCACTCTTGCCATAGTGCTGCTCACTGACTGTAACTTGTCTTCTTTGCATTTAGCTTCAAAAACTCTTTTCCATAGCTTAAAGTCCACTGCCTTCTTCATTCCTCCAAAGGTATATCATCGGCACCCTTCCACTCTAATCTTCGTTACTAATCCACTGCACTTCCTAATTAACTAACTGCCTAACATTTGTCCTCTTCTCTCTCAATTTCTCTATTCATCAACTCATCAAGGCACTTCTACCATCTTCTCAGCACACTCTTTTATTATATTTCTGTCTCCATCCTTAATCACTCTAACCTGCTGCACATCCTTTCTAACTTCATCTCTCTGCCTAGCAAATGATGCATCACCACCATCTCTTTGTCCTCTTTCTTCTGCTCAGAGGAAACACATGCCACCTTTTGGGCAGTTTCTCTCAGCACTTTAGCTGTACTTTCCCAGTCATCTGAATATTCTTCCCTAACATCCCGAGCCTGTTTTAACTCGCCACTAAACTCTGCAAAGCATTCTTCCTTCTTCACTTCCTCCATTTAATCCTTGCCACTGCATTCACTCACTTCTTCTTCATGATTTCATGATTTCATGATTTCGTGGACAATTTCTGACATCCGCCCATTAGTTTCCAGCTTCAAGTTCACGATCCTGTCTGACATTCTCTTCAGCTCCATAACACTCCTTCAAGATTCCCCATTCTCCATTTCATTTACTATCTGCACTGTAGTAATAGAGTTTGAATCCATGTCCCCACATTGGCTCAGGGAGGGGCGGGGCCATCTGCTGCGACCGGTTGGGGTGAAAGAAGGAAGACAGGATAAAGTCATGCTGTGGAAGAGAGACAGAGGTTAATAACAGGTATGATTCAATGCAGAGAGGTCTATTAACACATAGTGAGTGAGAAAGGTGACTGGAAAGGAAAAACTCAATGCATCATGGGAATCCCCGGCAGCCTACGTCTGTTGCAGCATAACTAAGGGAGGATTCAGGGTCACCTGGTCCAGCCCTAACTATATGCTTTAGCAAAAAGGAAAGTTTGAAGCCTAATCTTGAAAGTAGAGATAGTGTCTGTCTCCTGAATCCAAACTGGAAGCTGGTTCCACAGAAGAGGGGCCTGAAAACTGAAGGCTCTGCCTCCCATTCTACTTTTAAATACTCTAGGGACAACAAGTAGGCCTGCAGTGTGAGAGCGAAGTGCTCTAATATGGTACTACAAGGTCATTAAGATAAGATGGGGCCTGATTATTTAAGACCTTGTATGTGAGGAGCAGGATTTTGAATTCAATTCTGGATTTAACAGGAAGCCAATGAAGGGAAGCCAAAACAGGAGAAATATGCTCTCTCTTTCTAGTCCCTGTCAGGACTCTTGCTGCAGCATTTTGGATTAACTGAAGACTTTTCAGCGAGTTTTTAGGACATCCTGATAATAAAGAATTGCAGTAGTCCAGCCTGGAAGTAATAAATGCATGAACTAGTTTTTCAGCATCACTCTGAGACAGGATATTTCTAATTTTAGAGATGTTGCACAAATGGAAGAAAGCAGTCTTACATATTTGTTTAATATGTGCATTGAAGGACATGTCCTGGTCAAAAATGTCTCCAAGGTTCCTCACAGCATTACTGGAGGCTAAGGTAATGCCATCCAGAGTAAGAATCTGCTTAGATACCATATTTCTAAGATTTTCAGGGCCGAGTACAATAACCTCAGTTTGATCTGAATTAAGAAGCAGAAAGTTAGCGGCCATCCAGGTCTTTATGTCTTTAAGACATTCCTGCAGTTTAACTAATTGGTGTGTGTTACCTGGCTTCATGGATAGATAGAGCTGCGTGTCATCTGCATAGCAGTGAAAATGTATGCTATGTCTTCTAATGATGCTGCCTAAGGGAAGCATGTATAATGTAAATAGAATTGGTCTTAGCACTGAACCCTGTGGAACACCATAATTGACCTTAGTGCAGTGGTTCTTAACCTGGGTTCAATCGAACCCTAGGGGTTCGGCAGAGCCTCCGCCGTGACATGCACGGCTCATTTTGTGCACCAGTAAAAAACATATCTATGTCTTGAATTTGAAAAAAATCATATTTTATTTTTCACTAAAGAGTGGTTCAGTGAAAGCGCATATGAAACTGGTGGGGTTTGGTACCTTCAACAAGGTTAAGAAGCACTGCCTTAGTGTGTGAAGAGGACTCTCCATTTACATGAACAAATTGGAGTCTATTAGATAGATATGATACAAACCACTGCAGTGCAGTACCTGTAATACCTACAGCATGTTCTAATCGCGCTTATAGAATATTATGGTCAACAGTATCAAACGCAGCTCTAAGGTCTAGCAGGACAAGCACAGAGATGAGTCCACTGTCAGAGGCCATAAGAAGATCATTTGTAACCTTCACTAAAGCTGTTTCTGTGCTGTGATGAGCTCTGAAACCTGACTGAAACTCTTCAAATAAGCCATTCCTCTGCAGATGATCTGTTAGCTGTTTGACAACTACTCTTTCAAGGATGTTTGATATGAAAGGAAGGTTGGAGATTGGCCTGTAATTAGCTAAGACAGCTGGGTCTAGAGATGGCTTTTTAAGTAAAGGTTTAACTAC